>NW_027447215.1:0-35326 GCF_038048845.1 Mixophyes fleayi | reverse complement strand
TAAACAACGCTTTTTGCATTCCTGTCTCACTTTCTCTTAGAAACAATGATTTACATCAATCCTTTTACATAATTCTTGTTTCTCATGACATTTCTAACATTGCCCACAATTATCAACTTTCTAAGTCTTTCTGGAGTAGGAGAAATCGGCAAAACATAGTCATTTCTTCATTGCCGTACAAAAACAACGCTTTTTGCATTCCTGTCTCACTTTCTCTTAGAAACAATGATTTACATCAATCCTTTACATAATTCTTGTTGCTCATGACATTTCTAACATTCCCCACAATTATCAACTTTCTAAGTCTTTCTAAACAGGAGAAATCGCAAAACATAGTCATTTCTTCATTGCCGTACAAAAACAACGCTTTTTTGCATTCCTGTCTCACTTTCTCTTAGAAACAATGATTTACATCAATCCTTTTAGCATAATTCTTGTTTCTCATGACATTCTAACATTGCCCACAATTATCAACTTTCTAAGTCTTTCTGAGCAAGAGAAATCGCAAAACAGTTATTTCTTCATTGCCGTCCAAAAACAACGCTTTTTTACACTCCGGTCTCCCTTTCTCTTGAAAACAATGACTTACATCAATTCTTTTACATAATTCTTGTTTCTCATGACATTTCTAACATTGCCCACAATTATCAACTTTCTAAGTCTTTCTGAGCAGGAGAAATCGCAAAACATAGTCATTTCTTCATTGCCGTCCAAAAACAACGCTTTTTTTACACTCCTGTCTCCCTTTCTCTTGGAAACAATGACTTACATCAATTCTTTTACATAATTCTTGTTTCTCATGACATTTCTAACATTGCCCACAATTATCAACTTTCTAAGTCTTTCTGAGCAGGAGAAATCGCAAAACATAGTCATTTCTTCATTGCCGTCCAAAAACAACGCTTTTTTACACTCCGGTCTCCTTTCTCTTGGAAACAATGACTTACATCAATTCTTTTACATAATTCTTGTTTCTCATGACATTTCTAACATTGCCCACAATTATCAACTTTCTAAGTCTTTCTGAGCAAGAGAAATCGCAAAACAGTCATTTCTTCATTGCCGTCCAAAAACAACGCTTTTTTACACTCCGGTCTCCCTTTCTCTGGAAACAATGACTTACATCAATTCTTTTACATATCTCTTGTTTCTCATGACATTTCTAACATTGCCACAATTATCAACTTTCTAAGTCTTTCTGAGCAAGAGAAATCGCAAAACAGTCATTTCTTCATTGCCATCCAAAAACAACGCTTTTTTACACTCCGGTCTCCCTTTCTCTTGGAAACAATGACTTACATCAATTCTTTTACATAATTCTTGTTTCTCATGACATTTCTAACATTGCCACAATTATCAACTTTCTAAGTCTTTCTGAGCAGGAGAAATCGCAAAACATAGTCATTTCTTCATTGCCGTCCAAAAACAACGCTTTTTTACACTCCTGTCTCCCTTTCTCTTGGAAACAATGACTTACATCAATTCTTTTACATAATTCTTGTTTCTCATGACATTTCTAACATTGCCCACAATTATCAACTTTCTAAGTCTTTCTGAGCAGGAGAAATCGGCAAAACATAGTCATTTCTTCATTGCCGTCCAAAAACAACGCTTTTTTACACTCCGGTCTCCCTTTCTCTTGGAAACAATGACTTACATCAATTCTTTTACATAATTCTTGTTTCTCATGACATTTCTAACATTGCCCACAATTATCAACTTTCTAAGTCTTTCTTGAGCAAGAGAGAATCGCAAAACAGTCATTTCTTCATTGCCGTCCAAAAACAACGCTTTTTTACACTCCGGTCTCTCCCTTTCTCTTGGAAACAATGACTTACATCAATTCTTTTACATAATCTTGTTTCTCATGACATTCTAACATTGCCCACAATTATCAACTTTCTAAGTCTTTCTGAGCAGGAGAAATCGCAAAACATAGTCATTTCTTCATTGCCGTCCAAAAACAACGCTTTTTTACACTCCTGTCTCCCTTTCTCTTGGAACAATGACTTACATCAATTCTTTTACATAATTCTTGTTTCTCATGACATTTCTAACATTGCCCACAATTATCAACTTTCTAAGTCTTTCTGAGCAGGAGAAATCGCAAACATAGTCATTTCTTCATTGCCGTCCAAAAACAACGCTTTTTTTACACTCCGGTCTCCCTTCTCTTGGAAACAATGACTTACAGCAATTCTTTTACATAATTCTTGTTTCTCATGACATTTCTAACATTGCCCACAATTATCAACTTTCTAAGTCTTTCTGAGCAAGAGAAATCAAAAACACAGTCATTTCTTCATTGCCGTCCAAAAACAACGCTTTTTACACTCCGGTCTCCCTTTCTCTTGGAAACAATGACTTACATCAATTCTTTTACCATAATTCTTGTTTCTCATGACATTTCTAACATTGCCCACAATTATCAACTTCTAAGTCTTTCTGAGCAGGAGAAATCGCAAAACATAGTCATTTATTCATTGCCGTCCAAAAAAAACGCTTTTTTTACACTCCTGTCTCCCTTTCTCTTGGAAACAATGACTTACATCAATTCTTTTACATAATTCTTGTTTCTCATGACATTTCTAACATTGCCCACAATTATCAACTTTCTAAGTCTTTCTGAGCAGGAGAAATCGCAAAACATAGTCATTTCTTCATTGCCGTCCAAAAACAACGCTTTTTTGCATTCCTGTCTCACTTTCTCTTAGAAACAATGATTTATATCAATCCTTTTACATAATTCTTGTTCTCTCATGACATTTCTACCATTGCCCACAATTATCAACTTTCTAAGTCTTTCTGAGCAGGAGAAATCCCAAAACATAGTCATTTCTTCATTGCCGTACAAAAACAACGCTTTTTGCATTCCTGTCTCACTTTCTCTTAGAAACAATGATTTACATCAATCTTTTTACATAATTCTTGTTTCTCATGACATTTCTAACATTGCCCACAATTATCAACTTTCTAAGTCTTTCTGAGCAGGAGAAATCGCAAAACATAGTCATTTCTTCATTGCCGTACAAAAACAACGCTTTTTTGCATTCCTGTCTCACTTTCTCTTAGAAACAATGATTTACATCAATCCTTTTACATAATTCTTGTTTCTCATGACATTTCTAACATTGCCCACAATTATCAACTTTCTAAGTCTTTCTGAGTAGGAGAAATCGCAAAAACATAGCCATTTCTTCATGCCGTACAAAAAACAACGCTTTTTGCATTCCTGTCTCACTTTCTCTTAGAAAACAATGATTTACATCAATCCTTTTACATAATTCTTGTTGCTCATGACATTTCTAACATTCCCCACAATTATCAACTTTCTAAGTCTTTCTAAACAGGAGAAATCGCAAAACATAGTCATTTCTTCATTGCCGTACAAAAACATGCTTTTTTGCATTCCTGTCTCACTTTCTCTTAGAAACAATGATTTACATCAATCCTTTTACATAATTCTTGTTTCTCATGACATTTCTAACATTGCCCACAATTATCAACTTCTAAGTCTTTCTGAGCAAGAGAAATCGCAAAACAGTCATTTCTTCATTGCCGTCCAAAAACAACGCTTTTTTACACTCCGGTCTCCCTTTCTCTTGAAAACAATGACTTACATCAATTCTTTTACATAATTCTTGTTTCTCATGACATTTCTAACATTGCCCACAATTATCAACTTTCTAAGTCTTTCTGAGCAAGAGAAATCGCAAAACAGTCATTTCTTCATTGCCGTCCAAAAACAACGCTTTTTTACGCTCCGGTCTCCTTTCTCTTGGAAACAATGACTTACATCAATTCTTTTACATAATTCTTGTTTCTCATGACATTTCTAACATTGCCCACAATTATCAACTTTCTAAGTCTTTCTGAGCAGGAGAAATCGCAAAACATAGTCATTTCTTCATTGCCGTCCAAAAACAACGCTTTTTTACACTCCTGTCTCCCTTTCTCTTGGAAACAATGACTTACATCAATTCTTTTACATAATTCTTGTTTCTCATGACATTTCTAACATTGCCCACATTATCAACTTTCTAAGTCTTTCTGAGCAGGAGAAATCGCAAAAACATAGTCATTTCTTCATTGCCGTCCAAAAACAACGCTTTTTTACACTCCGGTCTCCCTTTCTCTTGGAAACAATGACTTACATCAATTCTTTTACATAATTCTTGTTTCTCATGACATTTCTAACATTGCCCACATTATCAACTTTCTAAGTCTTTCTGAGCAGGAGAAATCGCAAAACAGTCATTTCTTCATTGCCGTCCAAAAACAACGCTTTTTTACACTCCGGTCTCCCTTTCTCTTGGAAACAATGACTTACATCAATTCTTTTACATAATTCTTGTTTCTCATGACATTTCTAACATTGCCCACAATTATCAACTTTCTAAGTCTTCTGAGCAGGAGAAATCGCAAAACATAGTCATTTCTTCATTGCCGTCCAAAAACAACGCTTTTTTACACTCCTGTCTCCCTTTCTCTTGGAAACAATGACTTACATCAATTCTTTTACATAATTCTTGTTTCTCATGACATTTCTAACATTGCCCACAATTATCAACTTTCTAAGTCTTTCTGAGCAGGAGAAATCGCAAAACATAGTCATTTCTTCATTGCCGTCCAAAAACAACGCTTTTTACACTCCGGTCTCCCTTTCTCTTGAAAACAATGACTTACATCAATTCTTTTACATAATTCTTGTTTCTCATGACATTTCTAACATTGCCCACAATTATCAACTTTCTAAGTCTTTCTGAGCAAGAGAAATCGCAAAACAGTCATTTCTTCATTGCCGTCCAAAAACAACGCTTTTTTACACTCCGGTCTCCCCTTTCTCTTGGAAACAATGACTTACATCAATTCTTTTACATAATTCTTGTTTCTCATGACATTTCTAACATAGCCCACAATTATCAACTTTCTAAGTCTTTCTGAGCAGGAGAAATCGCAAAACATAGTCATTTCTTCATTGCCGTCCAAAAACAACGCTTTTTTACACTCCTGTCTCCCTTTCTCTTGGAAACAATGACTTACATCAATTCTTTTACATAATTCTTGTTTCTCATGACATTTCTAACATTGCCCACAATTATCAACTTTCTAAGTCTTTCTGAGCAGGAGAAATCGCAAAACATAGTCATTTCTTCATTGCCGTCCAAAACAACGCTTTTTTTACACTCCGGTCTCCCTTTCTCTTGGAAACAATGACTTACATCAATTCTTTTACATAATTCTTGTTTCTCATGACATTTCTAACATTGCCCACAATTATCAACTTTCTAAGTCTTTCTGAGAACGAGAAATCAAAAAACAGTCATTTCTTCATTGCCGTCCAAAACAACGCTTTTTTACACTCCGGTCTCCTTTCTCTTGGAAACAATGACTTACATCAATTCTTTTACATAATTCTTGTTTCTCATGACATTTCTAACATTGCCCACAATTATCAACTTTCTAAGTCTTTCTGAGCAGGAGAAATCGCAAAACATAGTCATTTCTTCATTGCCGTCCAAAAAAAACGCTTTTTTTACACTCCTGTCTCCCTTTCTCTTGGAAACAATGACTTACATCAATTCTTTTACATAATTCTTGTTTCTCATGACATTTCTAACATTGCCCACAATTATCAACTTTCTAAGTCTTTCTGAGCAGGAGAAATCGCAAACATAGTCATTTCTTCATTGCCGTCCAAAAACAACGCTTTTTTGCATTCCTGTCTCACTTTCTCTTGGAAACAATGATTTACATCAATCCTTTGTACATAATTCTTGTTTCTCATGACATTTCTACCATTGCCCACAATTATCAACTTTCTAAGTCTTTCTGAGCAGGAGAAATCCCAAAACATAGTCATTTCTCATTGCCGTACAAAAACAACGCTTTTTGCATTCCTGTCTCACTTTCTCTTAGAAACAATGATTTACATCAATCCTTTTACATAATTCTTGTTTCTCATGACATTTCTAACATTGCCCACAATTATCAACTTTCTAAGTCTTTCTGAGTAGGAGAAATCGCAAAACATAGTCATTTCTTCATTGCCGTACAAAAACAACGCTTTTTGCATTCCTGTCTCACTTTCTCTTAGAAACAATGATTTACATCAATCCTTTTACATAATTCTTGTTGCTCATGACATTTCTAACATTCCCCACAATTATCAACTTTCTAAGTCTTTCTAAACAGGAGAATCGCAAAACATAGTCATTTCTTCATTGCCGTACAAAAACAACGCTTTTTTGCATTCCTGTCTCACTTTCTCTTAGAAACAATGATTTACATCAATCCTTTTACATAATTCTTGTTTCTCATGACATTTCTAACATTGCCCACAATTATCAACTTTCTAAGTCTTTCTGAGCAAGAGAAATCGCAAAACAGTTATTTCTTCATTGCCGTCCAAAACAACGCTTTTTTACACTCCGGTCTCCCTTTCTCTTGAAAACAATGACTTACATCAATTCTTTTACATAATTCTTGTTTCTCATGACATTTCTAACATTGCCCACAATTATCAACTTTCTAAGTCTTTCTGAGCAGGAGAAATCGCAAAACATAGTCATTTCTTCATTGCCGTCCAAAAAACAACGCTTTTTTACACTCCTGTCTCCCTTTCTCTTGGAAACAATGACTTACATCAATTCTTTTACATAATTCTTGTTTCTCATGACATTTCTAACATTGCCCACAATTATCAACTTTCTAAGTCTTTCTGAGCAGGAGAAATCGCAAAACATAGTCATTTCTTCATTGCCGTCCAAAAACAACGCTTTTTTACACTCCGGTCTCCCTTTCTCTTGGAAACAATGACTTACATCAATTCTTTTACATAATTCTTGTTTCTCATGACATTTCTAACATTGCCCACAATTATCAACTTTCTAAGTCTTTCTGAGCAAGAGAATTCGCAATTCGCAAAACAGTCATTTCTTCATTGCCGTCCAAAAACAACGCTTTTTTACACTCCGGTCTCCCTTTCTCTTGGAAACAATGACTTACATCAATTCTTTTACATAATTCTTGTTTCTCATGACATTTCTAACATTGCCACAATTATCAACTTTCTAAGTCTTTCTGAGCAGGAGAAATCGCAAAACAGTCATTTCTTCATTGCCGTCCAAAAACAACGCTTTTTTACACTCCGGTCTCCCTTTCTCTTGGATGACTTACATCAATTCTTTTACATAATTCTTGTTTCTCATGACATTTCTAACATTGCCCACAATTATCAACTTTCTAAGTCTTTCTGAGCAGGAGAAATCGCAAAACATAGTCATTTCTTCATTGCCGTCCAAAAACAACGCTTTTTTACACTCCTGTCTCCCTTTCTCTTGGAAACAATGACTTACATCAATTCTTTTACATAATTCTTGTTTCTCATGACATTTCTAACATTGCCCACAATTATCAACTTTCTAAGTCTTTCTGAGCAGGAGAAATCGCAAAACATAGTCATTTCTTCATTGCCGTCCAAAAACAACGCTTTTTTACACTCCGGTCTCCCTTTCTCTTGAAAACAATGACTTACATCAATTCTTTTACATAATTCTTGTTTCTCATGACATTTCTAACATTGCCCACAATTATCAACTTTCTAAGTCTTTCTGAGCAAGAGAAATCGCAAAACAGTCATTTCTTCATTGCCGTCCAAAAACAACGCTTTTTTACACTCCGGTCTCCCTTTCTCTTGGAAACAATGACTTACATCAATTCTTTTACATAATTCTTGTTTCTCATGACATTTCTAACATAGCCCACAATTATCAACTTTCTAAGTCTTTCTGAGCAGGAGAAATCGCAAAACATAGTCATTTCTTCATTGCCGTCCAAAAACAACGCTTTTTTACACTCCTGTCTCCCTTTCTCTTGGAAACAATGACTTACATCAATTCTTTTACATAATTCTTGTTTCTCATGACATTTCTAACATTGCCCACAATTATCAACTTTCTAAGTCTTTCTGAGCAGGAGAAATCGCAAAACATAGTCATTTCTTCATTGCCGTCCAAAAACAACGCTTTTTTACACTCCGGTCTCCCTTTCTCTTGGAAACAATGACTTACATCAATTCTTTTACATAATTCTTGTTTCTCATGACATTTCTAACATTGCCCACAATTATCAACTTTCTAAGTCTTTCTGAGAACGAGAAATCAAAAAACAGTCATTTCTTCATTGCCGTCCAAAAACAACGCTTTTTTACACTCCGGTCTCCCTTTCTCTTGGAAACAATGACTTACATCAATTCTTTTACATAATTCTTGTTTCTCATGACATTTCTAACATTGCCCACAATTATCAACTTTCTAAGTCTTTCTGAGCAGGAGAAATCGCAAAACATAGTCATTTCTTCATTGCCGTCCAAAAAAAACGCTTTTTTACACTCCTGTCTCCCTTTCTCTTGGAAACAATGACTTACATCAATTCTTTTACATAATTCTTGTTTCTCATGACATTTCTAACATTGCCCACAATTATCAACTTTCTAAGTCTTTCTGAGCAGGAGAAATCGCAAAACATAGTCATTTCTTCATTGCCGTCCAAAAACAACGCTTTTTTGCATTCCTGTCTCACTTTCTCTTGGAAACAATGATTTACATCAATCCTTTTACATAATTCTTGTTTCTCATGACATTTCTACCATTGCCCACAATTATCAACTTTCTAAGTCTTTCTGAGCAGGAGAAATCCCAAAACATAGTCATTTCTTCATTGCCGTACAAAAACAACGCTTTTTGCATTCCTGTCTCACTTTCTCTTAGAAACAATGATTTACATCAATCCTTTTACATAATTCTTGTTTCTCATGACATTTCTAACATTGCCCACAATTATCAACTTTCTAAGTCTTTCTGAGTAGGAGAAATCGCAAAACATAGTCATTTCTTCATTGCCGTACAAAAACAACGCTTTTTGCATTCCTGTCTCACTTTCTCTTAGAAACAATGATTTACATCAATCCTTTTACATAATTCTTGTTGCTCATGACATTTCTAACATTCCCCACAATTATCAACTTTCTAAGTCTTTCTAAACAGGAGAAATCGCAAAACATAGTCATTTCTTCATTGCCGTACAAAAACAACGCTTTTTTGCATTCCTGTCTCACTTTCTCTTAGAAACAATGATTTACATCAATCCTTTTACATAATTCTTGTTTCTCATGACATTTCTAACATTGCCCACAATTATCAACTTTCTAAGTCTTTCTGAGCAAGAGAAATCGCAAAACAGTTATTTCTTCATTGCCGTCCAAAAACAACGCTTTTTTACACTCCGGTCTCCCTTTCTCTTGAAAACAATGACTTACATCAATTCTTTTACATAATTCTTGTTTCTCATGACATTTCTAACATTGCCCACAATTATCAACTTTCTAAGTCTTTCTGAGCAGGAGAAATCGCAAAACATAGTCATTTCTTCATTGCCGTCCAAAAACAACGCTTTTTTACACTCCGGTCTCCCTTTCTCTTGGAAACAATGACTTACATCAATTCTTTTACATAATTCTTGTTTCTCATGACATTTCTAACATTGCCCACAATTATCAACTTTCTAAGTCTTTCTGAGCAGGAGAAATCGCAAAACATAGTCATTTCTTCATTGCCGTCCAAAAACAACGCTTTTTTACACTCCGGTCTCCCTTTCTCTTGGAAACAATGACTTACATCAATTCTTTTACATAATTCTTGTTTCTCATGACATTTCTAACATTGCCCACAATTATCAACTTTCTAAGTCTTTCTGAGCAAGAGAAATCGCAAAACAGTCATTTCTTCATTGCCGTCCAAAAACAACGCTTTTTTACACTCCGGTCTCCCTTTCTCTTGGAAACAATGACTTACATCAATTCTTTTACATATCTCTTGTTTCTCATGACATTTCTAACATTGCCCACAATTATCAACTTTCTAAGTCTTTCTGAGCAAGAGAAATCGCAAAACAGTCATTTCTTCATTGCCATCCAAAAACAACGCTTTTTTACACTCCGGTCTCCCTTTCTCTTGAAAACAATGACTTACATCAATTCTTTTACATAATTCTTGTTTCTCATGACATTTCTAACATTGCCCACAATTATCAACTTTCTAAGTCTTTCTGAGCAGGAGAAATCGCAAAACATAGTCATTTCTTCATTGCCGTCCAAAAACAACGCTTTTTTACACTCCGGTCTCCCTTTCTCTTGGAAACAATGACTTACATCAATTCTTTTACATAATTCTTGTTTCTCATGACATTTCTAACATTGCCCACAATTATCAACTTTCTAAGTCTTTCTGAGCAGGAGAAATCGCAAAACATAGTCATTTCTTCATTGCCGTCCAAAAACAACGCTTTTTTACACTCCGGTCTCCCTTTCTCTTGGAAACAATGACTTACATCAATTCTTTTACATAATTCTTGTTTCTCATGACATTTCTAACATTGCCCACAATTATCAACTTTCTAAGTCTTTCTGAGCAAGAGAAATCGCAAAACAGTCATTTCTTCATTGTCGTCCAAAAACAACGCTTTTTTACACTCCGGTCTCCCTTTCTCTTGGAAACAATGACTTACATCAATTCTTTTACATATCTCTTGTTTCTCATGACATTTCTAACATTGCCCACAATTATCAACTTTCTAAGTCTTTCTGAGCAAGAGAAATCGCAAAACAGTCATTTCTTCATTGCCATCCAAAAACAACGCTTTTTTACACTCCGGTCTCCCTTTCTCTTGGAAACAATGACTTACATCAATTCTTTTACATAATTCTTGTTTCTCATGACATTTCTAACATTGCCCACAATTATCAACTTTCTAAGTCTTTCTGAGCAGGAGAAATCGCAAAACATAGTCATTTCTTCATTGCCGTCCAAAAACAACGCTTTTTTACACTCCTGTCTCCCTTTCTCTTGGAAACAATGACTTACATCAATTCTTTTACATAATTCTTGTTTCTCATGACATTTCTAACATTGCCCACAATTATCAACTTTCTAAGTCTTTCTGAGCAGGAGAAATCGCAAAACATAGTCATTTCTTCATTGCCGTCCAAAAACAACGCTTTTTTACACTCCGGTCTCCCTTTCTCTTGGAAACAATGACTTACATCAATTCTTTTACATAATTCTTGTTTCTCATGACATTTCTAACATTGCCCACAATTATCAACTTTCTAAGTCTTTCTGAGCAAGAGAAATCGCAAAACAGTCATTTCTTCATTGCCGTCCAAAACAACGCTTTTTTACACTCCGGTCTCCCTTTCTCTTGGAAACAATGACTTACATCAATTCTTTTACATAATTCTTGTTTCTCATGACATTTCTAACATTGCCCACAATTATCAACTTTCTAAGTCTTTCTGAGCAGGAGCAATCGCAAAACATAGTCATTTCTTCATTGCCGTCCAAAAACAACGCTTTTTTACACTCCTGTCTCCCTTTCTCTTGGAAACAATGACTTACATCAATTCTTTTACATAATTCTTGTTTCTCATGACATTTCTAACATTGCCCACAATTATCAACTTTCTAAGTCTTTCTGAGCAGGAGAAATCGCAAAACATAGTCATTTCTTCATTGCCGTCCAAAAACAACGCTTTTTTACACTCCGGTCTCCCTTTCTCTTGGAAACAATGACTTACATCAATTCTTTTACATAATTCTTGTTTCTCATGACATTTCTAACATTGCCCACAATTATCAACTTTCTAAGTCTTTCTGAGCAGGAGAAATCGCAAAACAGTCATTTCTTCATTGCCGTCCAAAAACAACGCTTTTTTACACTCCGGTCTCCCTTTATCTTGGAAACAATGACTTACATCAATTCTTTTACATAATTCTTGTTTCTCATGACATTTCTAACATTGCCCACAATTATCAACTTTCTAAGTCTTTCTGAGCAGGAGAAATCGCAAAACATAGTCATTTCTTCATTGCCGTCCAAAAACAACGCTTTTTTACACTCCTGTCTCCCTTTCTCTTGGAAACAATGACTTACATCAATTCTTTTACATAATTCTTGTTTCTCATGACATTTCTAACATTGCCCACAATTATCAACTTTCTAAGTCTTTCTGAGCAGGAGAAATCGCAAAACATAGTCATTTCTTCATTGCCGTCCAAAAACAACGCTTTTTTACACTCCGGTCTCCCTTTCTCTTGGAAACAATGACTTACATCAATTCTTTTACATAATTCTTGTTTCTCATGACATTTCTAACATTGCCCACAATTATCAACTTTCTAAGTCTTTCTGAGCAGGAGAAATCGCAAAACATAGTCATTTCTTCATTGCCGTCCAAAAACAACGCTTTTTTACACTCCTGTCTCCCTTTCTCTTGGAAACAATGACTTACATCAATTCTTTTACATAATTCTTGTTTTTCATGACATTTCTAACATTGCCCACAATTATCAACTTTCTAAGTCTTTCTGAGCAGGAGAAATCGCAAAAACATAGTCATTTCTTCATTGCCGTCCAAAAACAACGCTTTTTTACACTCCGGTCTCCCTTTCTCTTGGAAACAATGACTTACATCAATTCTTTTACATAATTCTTGTTTCTCATGACATTTCTAACATTGCCCACAATTATCAACTTTCTAAGTCTTTCTGAGCAAGAGAAATAAAAAAACAGTCATTTCTTCATTGCCGTCCAAAAACAACGCTTTTTTACACTCCGGTCTCCCTTTCTCTTGGAAACAATGACTTACATCAATTCTTTTACATAATTCTTGTTTCTCATGACATTTCTAACATTGCCCACAATTATCAACTTTCTAAGTCTTTCTGAGCAGGAGAAATCGCAAAACATAGTCATTTCTTCATTGCCGTCCAAAAACAACGCTTTTTTGCATTCCTGTCTCACTTTCTCTTAGAAACAATGATTTACATCAATCCTTTTACATAATTCTTGTTTCTCATGACATTTCTACCATTGCCCACAATTATCAACTTTCTAAGTCTTTCTGAGCAGGAGAAATCCCAAAACATAGTCATTTCTTCATTGCCGTACAAAAACAACGCTTTTTGCATTCCTGTCTCACTTTCTCTTAGAAACAATGATTTACATCAATCCTTTTACATAATTCTTGTTTCTCATGACATTTCTAACATTGCCCACAATTATCAACTTTCTAAGTCTTTCTGAGCAGGAGAAATCGCAAAACATAGTCATTTCTTCATTGCCGTACAAAAACAACGCTTTTTTGCATTCCTGTCTCACTTTCTCTTAGAAACAATGATTTACATCAATCCTTTTACATAATTCTTGTTTCTCATGACATTTCTAACATTGCCCACAATTATCAACTTTCTAAGTCTTTCTGAGTAGGAGAAATCGCAAAACATAGTTATTTCTTCATTGCCGTACAAAAACAACGCTTTTTGCATTCCTGTCTCACTTTCTCTTAGAAACAATGATTTACATCAATCCTTTTACATAATTCTTGTTGCTCATGACATTTCTAACATTCCCCACAATTATCAACTTTCTAAGTCTTTCTGAGCAAGAGAAATCGCAAAACAGTCATTTCTTCATTGCCGTCCAAAAACAACGCTTTTTTACACTCCGGTCTCCCTTTCTCTTGAAAACAATGACTTACATCAATTCTTTTACATAATTCTTGTTTCTCATGACATTTCTAACATTGCCCACAATTATCAACTTTCTAAGTCTTTCTGAGCAAGAGAAATCGCAAAACAGTCATTTCTTCATTGCCGTCCAAAAACAACGCTTTTTTGCATTCCTGTCTCACTTTCTCTTAGAAACAATGATTTACATCAATCCTTTTACATAATTCTTGTTTCTCATGACATTTCTACCATTGCCCACAATTATCAACTTTCTAAGTATTTCTGAGCAGGAGAAATCGCAAAACATAGTCATTTCTTCATTGCCGTCCAAAAACAACGCTTTTTTGCATTCCTGTCTCACTTTCTCTTAGAAACAATGATTTACATCAATCCTTTTACATAATTCTTGTTTCTCATGACATTTCTACCATTGCCCACAATTATCAACTTTCTAAGTCTTTCTGAGCAGGAGAAATCCCAAAACATAGTCATTTCTTCATTGCCGTACAAAAACAACGCTTTTTGCATTCCTGTCTCACTTTCTCTTAGAAACAATGATTTACATCAATCCTTTTACATAATTCTTGTTTCTCATGACATTTCTAACATTGCCCACAATTATCAACTTTCTAAGTCTTTCTGAGCAGGAGAAATCGCAAAACATAGTCATTTCTTCATTGCCGTACAAAAACAACGCTTTTTTGCATTCCTGTCTCACTTTCTCTTAGAAACAATGATTTACATCAATCCTTTTACATAATTCTTGTTTCTCATGACATTTCTAACATTGCCCACAATTATCAACTTTCTAAGTCTTTCTGAGTAGGAGAAATCGCAAAACATAGTCATTTCTTCATTGCCGTACAAAAACAACGCTTTTTGCATTCCTGTCTCACTTTCTCTTAGAAACAATGATTTACATCAATCCTTTTACATAATTCTTGTTGCTCATGACATTTCTAACATTCCCCACAATTATCAACTTTCTAAGTCTTTCTGAGCAAGAGAAATCGCAAAACAGTCATTTCTTCATTGCCGTCCAAAAACAACGCTTTTTTACACTCCGGTCTCCCTTTCTCTTGAAAACAATGACTTACATCAATTCTTTTACATAATTCTTGTTTCTCATGACATTTCTAACATTGCCCACAATTATCAACTTTCTAAGTCTTTCTGAGCAAGAGAAATCGCAAAACAGTCATTTCTTCATTGCCGTCCAAAAACAACGCTTTTTTACACTCCGGTCTCCCTTTCTCTTGGAAACAATGACTTACATCAATTCTTTTACATAATTCTTGTTTCTCATGACATTTCTAACATTGCCCACAATTATCAACTTTCTAAGTCTTTCTGAGCAGGAGAAATCGCAAAACATAGTCATTTCTTCATTGCCGTCCAAAAACAACGCTTTTTTACACTCCTGTCTCCCTTTCTCTTGGAAACAATGACTTACATCAATTCTTTTACATAATTCTTGTTTCTCATGACATTTCTAACATTGCCCACAATTATCAACTTTCTAAGTCTTTCTGAGCAGGAGAAATCGCAAAACAGTCATTTCTTCATTGCCGTCCAAAAACAACGCTTTTTTACACTCCGGTCTCCCTTTCTCTTGGAAACAATGACTTACATCAATTCTTTTACATAATTCTTGTTTCTCATGACATTTCTAACATTGCCCACAATTATCAACTTTCTAAGTCTTTCTGAGCAGGAGAAATCGCAAAACATAGTCATTTCTTCATTGCCGTCCAAAAACAATGCTTTTTTACACTCCTGTCTCCCTTTCTCTTGGAAACAATGACTTACATCAATTCTTTTACATAATTCTTGTTTGTCATGACATTTCTAACATTGCCCACAATTATCAACTTTCTAAGTCTTTCTGAGCAGGAGAAATCGCAAAACATAGTCATTTCTTCATTGCCGTCCAAAAACAAGACTTTTTTACACTCCGGTCTCCCTTTCTCTTGGAAACAATGACTTACATCAATTCTTTTACATAATTCTTGTTTCTCATGACATTTCTAACATTGCCCACAATTATCAACTTTCTAAGTCTTTCTGAGCAAGAGAAATCGCAAAACAGTCATTTCTTCATTGCCGTCCAAAAACAACGCTTTTTTACACTCCGGTCTCCCTTTCTCTTGGAAACAATGACTTACATCAATTCTTTTACATAATTCTTGTTTCTCATGACATTTCTAACATTGCCCACAATTATCAACTTTCTAAGTCTTTCTGAGCAGGAGAAATCGCAAAACATAGTCATTTCTGCATTGCCGTCCAAAAACAACGCTTTTTTACACTCCTGTCTCCCTTTCTCTTGGAAACAATGACTTACATCAATTCTTTTACATAATTCTTGTTTCTCATGACATTTCTAACATTGCCCACAATTATCAACTTTCTAAGTCTTTCTGAGCAGGAGAAATCCCAAAACATAGTCATTTCTTCATTGCCGTACAAGAACAACGCTTTTTGCATTCCTGTCTCACTTTCTCTTAGAAACAATGATTTACATCAATCCTTTTACATAATTCTTGTTTCTCATGACATTTCTAACATTGCCCACAATTATCAACTTTCTAAGTCTTTCTGAGCAGGAGAAATCGCAAAACATAGTCATTTCTTCATTGCCGTACAAAAACAACGCTTTTTTGCATTCCTGTCTCACTTTCTCTTAGAAACAATGATTTACATCAATCCTTTTACATAATTCTTGTTTCTCATGACATTTCTAACATTGCCCACAATTATCAACTTTCTAAGTCTTTCTGAGTAGGAGAAATCGCAAAACATAGTTATTTCTTCATTGCCGTACAAAAACAACGCTTTTTGCATTCCTGTCTCACTTTCTCTTAGAAACAATGATTTACATCAATCCTTTTACATAATTCTTGTTTCTCATGACATTTCTAACATTGCCCACAATTATCAACTTTCTAAGTCTTTCTGAGCAGGAGAAATCGCAAAACATAGTCATTTCTTCATTGCCGTACAAAAACAACGCTTTTTTGCATTCCTGTCTCACTTTCTCTTAGAAACAATGATTTACATCAATCCTTTTACATAATTCTTGTTTCTCATGACATTTCTAACATTGCCCACAATTATCAACTTTCTAAGTCTTTCTGAGTAGGAGAAATCGCAAAACATAGTTATTTCTTCATTGCCGTACAAAAACAACGCTTTTTGCATTCCTGTCTCACTTTCTCTTAGAAACAATGATTTACATCAATCCTTTTACATAATTCTTGTTGCTCATGACATTTCTAACATTCCCCACAATTATCAACTTTCTAAGTCTTTCTGAGCAAGAGAAATCGCAAAACAGTCATTTCTTCATTGCCGTCCAAAAACAACGCTTTTTTACACTCCGGTCTCCCTTTCTCTTGAAAACAATGACTTACATCAATTCTTTTACATAATTCTTGTTTCTCATGACATTTCTAACATTGCCCACAATTATCAACTTTCTAAGTCTTTCTGAGCAAGAGAAATCGCAAAACAGTCATTTCTTCATTGCCGTCCAAAAACAACGCTTTTTTGCATTCCTGTCTCACTTTCTCTTAGAAACAATGATTTACATCAATCCTTTTACATAATTCTTGTTTCTCATGACATTTCTACCATTGCCCACAATTATCAACTTTCTAAGTATTTCTGAGCAGGAGAAATCGCAAAACATAGTCATTTCTTCATTGCCGTCCAAAAACAACGCTTTTTTGCATTCCTGTCTCACTTTCTCTTAGAAACAATGATTTACATCAATCCTTTTACATAATTCTTGTTTCTCATGACATTTCTACCATTGCCCACAATTATCAACTTTCTAAGTCTTTCTGAGCAGGAGAAATCCCAAAACATAGTCATTTCTTCATTGCCGTACAAAAACAACGCTTTTTGCATTCCTGTCTCACTTTCTCTTAGAAACAATGATTTACATCAATCCTTTTACATAATTCTTGTTTCTCATGACATTTCTAACATTGCCCACAATTATCAACTTTCTAAGTCTTTCTGAGCAGGAGAAATCGCAAAACATAGTCATTTCTTCATTGCCGTACAAAAACAACGCTTTTTTGCATTCCTGTCTCACTTTCTCTTAGAAACAATGATTTACATCAATCCTTTTACATAATTCTTGTTTCTCATGACATTTCTAACATTGCCCACAATTATCAACTTTCTAAGTCTTTCTGAGTAGGAGAAATCGCAAAACATAGTCATTTCTTCATTGCCGTACAAAAACAACGCTTTTTGCATTCCTGTCTCACTTTCTCTTAGAAACAATGATTTACATCAATCCTTTTACATAATTCTTGTTGCTCATGACATTTCTAACATTCCCCACAATTATCAACTTTCTAAGTCTTTCTGAGCAAGAGAAATCGCAAAACAGTCATTTCTTCATTGCCGTCCAAAAACAACGCTTTTTTACACTCCGGTCTCCCTTTCTCTTGAAAACAATGACTTACATCAATTCTTTTACATAATTCTTGTTTCTCATGACATTTCTAACATTGCCCACAATTATCAACTTTCTAAGTCTTTCTGAGCAAGAGAAATCGCAAAACAGTCATTTCTTCATTGCCGTCCAAAAACAACGCTTTTTTGCATTCCTGTCTCACTTTCTCTTAGAAACAATGACTTACATCAATTCTTTTACATAATTCTTGTTTCTCATGACATTTCTACCATTGCCCACAATTATCAACTTTCTAAGTCTTTCTGAGCAGGAGAAATCCCAAAACATAGTCATTTCTTCATTGCCGTACAAAAACAACGCTTTTTGCATTCCTGTCTCACTTTCTCTTAGAAACAATGATTTACATCAATCCTTTTACATAATTCTTGTTTCTCATGACATTTCTAACATTGCCCACAATTATCAACTTTCTAAGTCTTTCTGAGCAGGAGAAATCGCAAAACATAGTCATTTCTTCATTGCCGTACAAAAACAACGCTTTTTTGCATTCCTGTCTCACTTTCTCTTAGAAACAATGATTTACATCAATCCTTTTACATAATTCTTGTTTCTCATGACATTTCTAACATTGCCCACAATTATCAACTTTCTAAGTCTTTCTGAGTAGGAGAAATCGCAAAACATAGTTATTTCTTCATTGCCGTACAAAAACAACGCTTTTTGCATTCCTGTCTCACTTTCTCTTAGAAACAATGATTTACATCAATCCTTTTACATAATTCTTGTTGCTCATGACATTTCTAACATTCCCCACAATTATCAACTTTCTAAGTCTTTCTGAGCAAGAGAAATCGCAAAACAGTCATTTCTTCATTGCCGTCCAAAAACAACGCTTTTTTACACTCCGGTCTCCCTTTCTCTTGAAAACAATGACTTACATCAATTCTTTTACATAATTCTTGTTTCTCATGACATTTCTAACATTGCCCACAATTATCAACTTTCTAAGTCTTTCTGAGCAAGAGAAATCGCAAAACAGTCATTTCTTCATTGCCGTCCAAAAACAACGCTTTTTTGCATTCCTGTCTCACTTTCTCTTAGAAACAATGATTTACATCAATCCTTTTACATAATTCTTGTTTCTCATGACATTTCTACCATTGCCCACAATTATCAACTTTCTAAGTATTTCTGAGCAGGAGAAATCGCAAAACATAGTCATTTCTTCATTGCCGTCCAAAAACAACGCTTTTTTGCATTCCTGTCTCACTTTCTCTTAGAAACAATGATTTACATCAATCCTTTTACATAATTCTTGTTTCTCATGACATTTCTACCATTGCCCACAATTATCAACTTTCTAAGTCTTTCTGAGCTGGAGAAATCCCAAAACATAGTCATTTCTTCATTGCCGTACAAAAACAACGCTTTTTGCATTCCTGTCTCACTTTCTCTTAGAAACAATGATTTACATCAATCCTTTTACATAATTCTTGTTTCTCATGACATTTCTAACATTGCCCACAATTATCAACTTTCTAAGTCTTTCTGAGCAGGAGAAATCGCAAAACATAGTCATTTCTTCATTGCCGTACAAAAACAACGCTTTTTTGCATTCCTGTCTCACTTTCTCTTAGAAACAATGATTTACATCAATCCTTTTACATAATTCTTGTTTCTCATGACATTTCTAACATTGCCCACAATTATCAACTTTCTAAGTCTTTCTGAGTAGGAGAAATCGCAAAACATAGTCATTTCTTCATTGCCGTACAAAAACAACGCTTTTTGCATTCCTGTCTCACTTTCTCTTAGAAACAATGATTTACATCAATCCTTTTACATAATTCTTGTTTCTCATGACATTTCTAACATTGCCCACAATTATCAACTTTCTAAGTCTTTCTGAGCAGGAGAAATCGCAAAACATAGTCATTTCTTCATTGCCGTCCAAAAACAACGCTTTTTTACACTCCGGTCTCCCTTTCTCTTGGAAACAATGACTTACATCAATTCTTTTACATAATTCTTGTTTCTCATGACATTTCTAACATTGCCCACAATTATCAACTTTCTAAGTCTTTCTGAGCAGGAGAAATCGCAAAACAGTCATTTCTTCATTGCCGTCCAAAAACAACGCTTTTTTACACTCCGGTCTCCCTTTCTCTTGGAAACAATGACTTACATCAATTCTTTTACATAATTCTTGTTTCTCATGACATTTCTAACATTGCCCACAATTATCAACTTTCTAAGTCTTTCTGAGCAGGAGAAATCGCAAAACATAGTCATTTCTTCATTGCCGTCCAAAAACAATGCTTTTTTACACTCCTGTCTCCCTTTCTCTTGGAAACAATGACTTACATCAATTCTTTTACATAATTCTTGTTTGTCATGACATTTCTAACATTGCCCACAATTATCAACTTTCTAAGTCTTTCTGAGCAGGAGAAATCGCAAAACATAGTCATTTCTTCATTGCCGTCCAAAAACAAGACTTTTTTACACTCCGGTCTCCCTTTCTCTTGGAAACAATGACTTACATCAATTCTTTTACATAATTCTTGTTTCTCATGACATTTCTAACATTGCCCACAATTATCAACTTTCTAAGTCTTTCTGAGCAAGAGAAATCGCAAAACAGTCATTTCTTCATTGCCGTCCAAAAACAACGCTTTTTTACACTCCGGTCTCCCTTTCTCTTGGAAACAATGACTTACATCAATTCTTTTACATAATTCTTGTTTCTCATGACATTTCTAACATTGCCCACAATTATCAACTTTCTAAGTCTTTCTGAGCAGGAGAAATCGCAAAACATAGTCATTTCTTCATTGCCGTCCAAAAACAACGCTTTTTTACACTCCTGTCTCCCTTTCTCTTGGAAACAATGACTTACATCAATTCTTTTACATAATTCTTGTTTCTCATGACATTTCTAACATTGCCCACAATTATCAACTTTCTAAGTCTTTCTGAGCAAGAGAAATCAAAAAAACAGTCATTTCTTCATTGCCGTCCAAAAACAACGCTTTTTTACACTCCGGTCTCCCTTTCTCTTGGAAACAATGACTTACATCAATTCTTTTACATAATTCTTGTTTCTCATGACATTTCTAACATTGCCCACAATTATCAACTTTCTAAGTCTTTCTGAGCAGCAGAAATCGCAAAACATAGTCATTTCTTCATTGCCGTCCAAAAAAAACGCTTTTTTACACTCCTGTCTCCCTTTCTCTTGGAAACAATGACTTACATCAATTCTTTTACATAATTCTTGTTTCTCATGACATTTCTAACATTGCCCACAATTATCAACTTTCTAAGTCTTTCTGAGCAGGAGAAATCGCAAAACATAGTCATTTCTTCATTGCCGTCCAAAAACAACGCTTTTTTGCATTCCTGTCTCACTTTCTCTTAGAAACAATGATTTATATCAATTCTTTTACATAATTCTTGTTTCTCATGACATTTCTACCATTGCCCACAATTATCAACTTTCTAAGTCTTTCTGAGCAAGAGAAATCAAAAAAACAGTCATTTCTTCATTGCCGTCCAAAAACAACGCTTTTTTACACTCCGGTCTCCCTTTCTCTTGGAAACAATGACTTACATCAATTCTTTTACATAATTCTTGTTTCTCATGACATTTCTACCATTGCCCACAATTATCAACTTTCTAAGTCTTTCTGAACAGGAGAAATCCCAAAACATAGTCATTTCTTCATTGCCGTACAAAAACAACGCTTTTTGCATTCCTGTCTCACTTTCTCTTAGAAACAATGATTTACATCAATCCTTTTACATAATTCTTGTTTCTCATGACATTTCTAACATTGCCCACAATTATCAACTTTCTAAGTCTTTCTGAGCAGGAGAAATCGCAAAACATAGTCATTTCTTCATTGCCGTACAAAAACAACGCTTTTTTGCATTCCTGTCTCACTTTCTCTTAGAAACAATGATTTACATCAATCCTTTTACATAATTCTTGTTTCTCATGACATTTCTAACATTGCCCACAATTATCAACTTTCTAAGTCTTTCTGAGTAGGAGAAATCGCAAAACATAGTTATTTCTTCATTGCCGTACAAAAACAACGCTTTTTGCATTCCTGTCTCACTTTCTCTTAGAAACAATGATTTACATCAATCCTTTTACATAATTCTTGTTGCTCATGACATTTCTAACATTCCCCACAATTATCAACTTTCTAAGTCTTTCTGAGCAAGAGAAATCGCAAAACAGTCATTTCTTCATTGCCGTCCAAAAACAACGCTTTTTTACACTCCGGTCTCCCTTTCTCTTGAAAACAATGACTTACATCAATTCTTTTACATAATTCTTGTTTCTCATGACATTTCTAACATTGCCCACAATTATCAACTTTCTAAGTCTTTCTGAGCAAGAGAAATCGCAAAACAGTCATTTCTTCATTGCCGTCCAAAAACAATGCTTTTTTGCATTCCTGTCTCACTTTCTCTTAGAAACAATGATTTACATCAATCCTTTTACATAATTCTTGTTTCTCATGACATTTCTACCATTGCCCACAATTATCAACTTTCTAAGTATTTCTGAGCAGGAGAAATCGCAAAACATAGTCATTTCTTCATTGCCGTCCAAAAACAACGCTTTTTGCATTCCTGTCTCACTTTCTCTTAGAAACAATGATTTACATCAATCCTTTTACATAATTCTTGTTTCTCATGACATTTCTACCATTGCCCACAATTATCAACTTTCTAAGTCTTTCTGAGCAGGAGAAATCCCAAAACATAGTCATTTCTTCATTGCCGTACAAAAACAACGCTTTTTGCATTCCTGTCTCACTTTCTCTTAGAAACAATGATTTACATCAATCCTTTTACATAATTCTTGTTTCTCATGACATTTCTAACATTGCCCACAATTATCAACTTTCTAAGTCTTTCTGAGCAGGAGAAATCGCAAAACATAGTCATTTCTTCATTGCCGTACAAAAACAACGCTTTTTTGCATTCCTGTCTCACTTTCTCTTAGAAACAATGATTTACATCAATCCTTTTACATAATTCTTGTTTCTCATGACATTTCTAACATTGCCCACAATTATCAACTTTCTAAGTCTTTCTGAGTAGGAGAAATCGCAAAACATAGTCATTTCTTCATTGCCGTACAAAAACAACGCTTTTTGCATTCCTGTCTCACTTTCTCTTAGAAACAATGATTTACATCAATCCTTTTACATAATTCTTGTTGCTCATGACATTTCTAACATTCCCCACAATTATCAACTTTCTAAGTCTTTCTGAGCAAGAGAAATCGCAAAACAGTCATTTCTTCATTGCCGTCCAAAAACAACGCTTTTTTACACTCCGGTCTCCCTTTCTCTTGAAAACAATGACTTACATCAATTCTTTTACATAATTCTTGTTTCTCATGACATTTCTAACATTGCCCACAATTATCAACTTTCTAAGTCTTTCTGAGCAAGAGAAATCGCAAAACAGTCATTTCTTCATTGCCGTCCAAAAACAACGCTTTTTTACACTCCGGTCTCCCTTTCTCTTGGAAACAATGACTTACATCAATTCTTTTACATAATTCTTGTTTCTCATGACATTTCTAACATTGCCCACAATTATCAACTTTCTAAGTCTTTCTGAGCAGGAGAAATCGCAAAACATAGTCATTTCTTCATTGCCGTCCAAAAACAACGCTTTTTTACACTCCTGTCTCCCTTTCTCTTGGAAACAATGACTTACATCAATTCTTTTACATAATTCTTGTTTCTCATGACATTTCTAACATTGCCCACAATTATCAACTTTCTAAGTCTTTCTGAGCAGGAGAAATCGCAAAACATAGTCATTTCTTCATTGCCGTCCAAAAACAACGCTTTTTTACACTCCGGTCTCCCTTTCTCTTGGAAACAATGACTTACATCAATTCTTTTACATAATTCTTGTTTCTCATGACATTTCTAACATTGCCCACAATTATCAACTTTCTAAGTCTTTCTGAGCAGGAGAAATCGCAAAACAGTCATTTCTTCATTGCCGTCCAAAAACAACGCTTTTTTACACTCCGGTCTCCCTTTCTCTTGGAAACAATGACTTACATCAATTCTTTTACATAATTCTTGTTTCTCATGACATTTCTAACATTGCCCACAATTATCAACTTTCTAAGTCTTTCTGAGCAGGAGAAATCGCAAAACATAGTCATTTCTTCATTGCCGTCCAAAAACAATGCTTTTTTACACTCCTGTCTCCCTTTCTCTTGGAAACAATGACTTACATCAATTCTTTTACATAATTCTTGTTTGTCATGACATTTCTAACATTGCCCACAATTATCAACTTTCTAAGTCTTTCTGAGCAGGAGAAATCGCAAAACATAGTCATTTCTTCATTGCCGTCCAAAAACAAGACTTTTTTACACTCCGGTCTCCCTTTCTCTTGAAAACAATGACTTACATCAATTCTTTTACATAATTCTTGTTTCTCATGACATTTCTAACATTGCCCACAATTATCAACTTTCTAAGTCTTTCTGAGCAAGAGAAATCGCAAAACAGTCATTTCTTCATTGCCGTCCAAAAACAACGCTTTTTTACACTCCGGTCTCCCTTTCTCTTGGAAACAATGACTTACATCAATTCTTTTACATAATTCTTGTTTCTCATGACATTTCTAACATTGCCCACAATTATCAACTTTCTAAGTCTTTCTGAGCAGGAGAAATCGCAAAACATAGTCATTTCTTCATTGCCGTCCAAAAACAACGCTTTTTTACACTCCGGTCTCCCTTTCTCTTGAAAACAATGACTTACATCAATTCTTTTACATAATTCTTGTTTCTCATGACATTTCTAACATTGCCCACAATTATCAACTTTCTAAGTCTTTCTGAGCAAGAGAAATCGCAAAACAGTCATTTCTTCATTGCCGTCCAAAAACAACGCTTTTTTGCATTCCTGTCTCACTTTCTCTTAGAAACAATGATTTACATCAATCCTTTTACATAATTCTTGTTTCTCATGACATTTCTACCATTGCCCACAATTATCAACTTTCTAAGTATTTCTGAGCAGGAGAAATCGCAAAACATAGTCATTTCTTCATTGCCGTCCAAAAACAACGCTTTTTTGCATTCCTGTCTCACTTTCTCTTAGAAACAATGATTTACATCAATCCTTTTACATAATTCTTGTTTCTCATGACATTTCTACCATTGCCCACAATTATCAACTTTCTAAGTCTTTCTGAGCAGGAGAAATCCCAAAACATAGTCATTTCTTCATTGCTGTACAAAAACAACGCTTTTTGCATTCCTGTCTCACTTTCTCTTAGAAACAATGATTTACATCAATCCTTTTACATAATTCTTGTTTCTCATGACATTTCTAACATTGCCCACAATTATCAACTTTCTAAGTCTTTCTGAGCAGGAGAAATCGCAAAACATAGTCATTTCTTCATTGCCGTACAAAAACAACGTTTTTTTGCATTCCTGTCTCACTTTCTCTTAGAAACAATGATTTACATCAATCCTTTTACATAATTCTTGTTTCTCATGACATTTCTAACATTGCCCACAATTATCAACTTTCTAAGTCTTTCTGAGTAGGAGAAATCGCAAAACATAGTCATTTCTTCATTGCCGTACAAAAACAACGCTTTTTGCATTCCTGTCTCACTTTCTCTTAGAAACAATGATTTACATCAATCCTTTTACATAATTCTTGTTGCTCATGACATTTCTAACATTCCCCACAATTATCAACTTTCTAAGTCTTTCTGAGCAAGAGAAATCGCAAAACAGTCATTTCTTCATTGCCGTCCAAAAACAACGCTTTTTTACACTCCGGTCTCCCTTTCTCTTGGAAACAATGACTTACATCAATTCTTTTACATAATTCTTGTTTCTCATGACATTTCTAACATTGCCCACAATTATCAACTTTCTAAGTCTTTCTGAGCAAGAGAAATCGCAAAACAGTCATTTCTTCATTGCCGTCCAAAAACAACGCTTTTTTGCATTCCTGTCTCACTTTCTCTTAGAAACAATGACTTACATCAATTCTTTTACATAATTCTTGTTTCTCATGACATTTCTACCATTGCCCACAATTATCAACTTTCTAAGTCTTTCTGAGCAGGAGAAATCCCAAAACATAGTCATTTCTTCATTGCCGTACAAAAACAACGCTTTTTGCATTCCTGTCTCACTTTCTCTTAGAAACAATGATTTACATCAATCCTTTTACATAATTCTTGTTTCTCATGACATTTCTACCATTGCCCACAATTATCAACTTTCTAAGTCTTTCTGAGCAGGAGAAATCGCAAAACATAGTCATTTCTTCATTGCCGTCCAAAAACAACGCTTTTTTACACTCTGGTCTCCCTTTCTCTTGGAAACAATGACTTACATCAATTCTTTTACATAATTCTTGTTTCTCATGACATTTCTAACATTGCCCACAATTATCAACTTTCTAAGTCTTTCTGAGCAAGAGAAATCAAAAAAACAGTCATTTCTTCATTGCCGTCCAAAAACAACGCTTTTTTACACTCCGGTCTCCCTTTCTCTTGGAAACAATGACTTACATCAATTCTTTTACATAATTCTTGTTTCTCATGACATTTCTAACATTGCCCACAATTATCAACTTTCTAAGTCTTTCTGAGCAGGAGAAATCGCAAAACATAGTCATTTCTTCATTGCCGTCCAAAAACAACGCTTTTTTGCATTCCTGTCTCACTTTCTCTTAGAAACAATGATTTATATCAATTCTTTTACATAATTCTTGTTTCTCATGACATTTCTACCATTGCCCACAATTATCAACTTTCTAAGTCTTTCTGAGCAGGAGAAATCCCAAAACATAGTCATTTCTTCATTGCCGTACAAAAACAACGCTTTTTGCATTCCTGTCTCACTTTCTCTTAGAAACAATGATTTACATCAATCCTTTTACATAATTCTTGTTTCTCATGACATTTCTAACATTGCCCACAATTATCAACTTTCTAAGTCTTTCTGAGCAGGAGAAATCGCAAAACATAGTCATTTCTTCATTGCCGTACAAAAACAACGCTTTTTTGCATTCCTGTCTCACTTTCTCTTAGAAACAATGATTTACATCAATCCTTTTACATAATTCTTGTTTCTCATGACATTTCTAACATTGCCCACAATTATCAACTTTCTAAGTCTTTCTGAGTAGGAGAAATCGCAAAACATAGTCATTTCTTCATTGCCGTACAAAAACAACGCTTTTTGCATTCCTGTCTCACTTTCTCTTAGAAACAATGATTTACATCAATCCTTTTACATAATTCTTGTTGCTCATGACATTTCTAACATTCCCCACAATTATCAACTTTCTAAGTCTTTCTAAACAGGAGAAATCGCAAAACATAGTCATTTCTTCATTGCCGTACAAAAACAATGCTTTTTTGCATTCCTGTCTCACTTTCTCTTAGAAACAATGATTTACATCAATCCTTTTACATAATTCTTGTTTCTCATGACATTTCTAACATTGCCCACAATTATCAACTTTCTAAGTCTTTCTGAGCAAGAGAAATCGCAAAACAGTCATTTCTTCATTGCCGTCCAAAAACAACGCTTTTTTACACTCCGGTCTCCCTTTCTCTTGAAAACAATGACTTACATCAATTCTTTTACATAATTCTTGTTTCTCATGACATTTCTAACATTGCCCACAATTATCAACTTTCTAAGTCTTTCTGAGCAAGAGAAATCGCAAAACAGTCATTTCTTCATTGCCGTCCAAAAACAACGCTTTTTTACGCTCCGGTCTCCCTTTCTCTTGGAAACAATGACTTACATCAATTCTTTTACATAATTCTTGTTTCTCATGACATTTCTAACATTGCCCACAATTATCAACTTTCTAAGTCTTTCTGAGCAGGAGAAATCGCAAAACATAGTCATTTCTTCATTGCCGTCCAAAAACAACGCTTTTTTACACTCCTGTCTCCCTTTCTCTTGGAAACAATGACTTACATCAATTCTTTTACATAATTCTTGTTTCTCATGACATTTCTAACATTGCCCACAATTATCAACTTTCTAAGTCTTTCTGAGCAGGAGAAATCGCAAAACATAGTCATTTCTTCATTGCCGTCCAAAAACAACGCTTTTTTACACTCCGGTCTCCCTTTCTCTTGGAAACAATGACTTACATCAATTCTTTTACATAATTCTTGTTTCTCATGACATTTCTAACATTGCCCACAATTATCAACTTTCTAAGTCTTTCTGAGCAGGAGAAATCGCAAAACAGTCATTTCTTCATTGCCGTCCAAAAACAACGCTTTTTTGCATTCCTGTCTCACTTTCTCTTAGAAACAATGATTTATATCAATCCTTTTACATAATTCTTGTTTCTCATGACATTTCTACCATTGCCCACAATTATCAACTTTCTAAGTCTTTCTGAGCAGGAGAAATCCCAAAACATAGTCATTTCTTCATTGCCGTACAAAAACAACGCTTTTTGCATTCCTGTCTCACTTTCTCTTAGAAACAATGATTTACATCAATCCTTTTACATAATTCTTGTTTCTCATGACATTTCTAACATTGCCCACAATTATCAACTTTCTAAGTCTTTCTGAGCAGGAGAAATCGCAAAACATAGTCATTTCTTCATTGCCGTACAAAAACAACGCTTTTTTGCATTCCTGTCTCACTTTCTCTTAGAAACAATGATTTACATCAATCCTTTTACATAATTCTTGTTTCTCATGACATTTCTAACATTGCCCACAATTATCAACTTTCTAAGTCTTTCTGAGTAGGAGAAATCGCAAAACATAGTCATTTCTTCATTGCCGTACAAAAACAACGCTTTTTGCATTCCTGTCTCACTTTCTCTTAGAAACAATGATTTACATCAATCCTTTTACATAATTCTTGTTGCTCATGACATTTCTAACATTCCCCACAATTATCAACTTTCTAAGTCTTTCTAAACAGGAGAAATCGCAAAACATAGTCATTTCTTCATTGCCGTACAAAAACAATGCTTTTTTGCATTCCTGTCTCACTTTCTCTTAGAAACAATGATTTACATCAATCCTTTTACATAATTCTTGTTTCTCATGACATTTCTAACATTGCCCACAATTATCAACTTTCTAAGTCTTTCTGAGCAAGAGAAATCGCAAAACAGTCATTTCTTCATTGCCGTCCAAAAACAACGCTTTTTTACACTCCGGTCTCCCTTTCTCTTGAAAACAATGACTTACATCAATTCTTTTACATAATTCTTGTTTCTCATGACATTTCTAACATTGCCCACAATTATCAACTTTCTAAGTCTTTCTGAGCAAGAGAAATCGCAAAAGAGTCATTTCTTCATTGCCGTCCAAAAACAACGCTTTTTTACGCTCCGGTCTCCCTTTCTCTTGGAAACAATGACTTACATCAATTCTTTTACATAATTCTTGTTTCTCATGACATTTCTAACATTGCCCACAATTATCAACTTTCTAAGTCTTTCTGAGCAGGAGAAATCGCAAAACATAGTCATTTCTTCATTGCCGTCCAAAAACAACGCTTTTTTACACTCCTGTCTCCCTTTCTCTTGGAAACAATGACTTACATCAATTCTTTTACATAATTCTTGTTCTTCTCTTCTCTCATGACATTTCTAACATTGCCCACAATTATCAACTTTCTAAGTCTTTCTGAGCAGGAGAAATCGCAAAACATAGTCATTTCTTCATTGCCGTCCAAAAACAACGCTTTTTTACACTCCGGTCTCCCTTTCTCTTGGAAACAATGACTTACATCAATTCTTTTACATAATTCTTGTTTCTCATGACATTTCTAACATTGCCCACAATTATCAACTTTCTAAGTCTTTCTGAGCAGGAGAAATCGCAAAACAGTCATTTCTTCATTGCCGTCCAAAAACAACGCTTTTTTACACTCCGGTCTCCCTTTCTCATGGAAACAATGACTTACATCAATTCTTTTACATAATTCTTGTTTCTCATGACATTTCTAACATTGCCCACAATTATCAACTTTCTAAGTCTTTCTGAGCAGGAGAAATCGCAAAACATAGTCATTTCTTCATTGCCGTCCAAAAACAACGCTTTTTTACACTCCTGTCTCCCTTTCTCTTGGAAACAATGACTTACATCAATTCTTTACATAATTCTTGTTTCTCATGACATTTCTAACATTGCCCACAATTATCAACTTTCTAAGTCTTTCTGAGCAGGAGAAATCGCAAAACATAGTCATTTCTTCATTGCCGTCCAAAAACAACGCTTTTTTACACTCCGGTCTCCCTTTCTCTTGAAAACAATGACTTACATCAATTCTTTTACATAATTCTTGTTTCTCATGACATTTCTAACATTGCCCACAATTATCAACTTTCTAAGTCTTTCTGAGCAGGAGAAATCGCAAAACATAGTCATTTCTTCATTGCCGTCCAAAAACAACGCTTTTTTACACTCCTGTCTCCCTTTCTCTTGGAAACAATGACTTACATCAATTCTTTTACATAATTCTTGTTTCTCATGACATTTCTAACATTGCCCACAATTATCAACTTTCTAAGTCTTTCTGAGCAGGAGAAATCGCAAAACATAGTCATTTCTTCATTGCCGTCCAAAAACAACGCTTTTTTACACTCCGGTCTCCCTTTCTCTTGGAAACAATGACTTACATCAATTCTTTTACATAATTCTTGTTTCTCATGACATTTCTAACATTGCCCACAATTATCAACTTTCTAAGTCTTTCTGAGAACGAGAAATCAAAAAACAGTCATTTCTTCATTGCCGTCCAAAAACAACGCTTTTTTACACTCCGGTCTCCCTTTCTCTTGGAAACAATGACTTACATCAATTCTTTTACATAATTCTTCTTTCTCATGACATTTCTAACATTGCCCACAATTATCAACTTTCTAAGTCTTTCTGAGCAGGAGAAATCGCAAAACATAGTCATTTCTTCATTGCCGTCCAAAAAAAACGCTTTTTTACACTCCTGTCTCCCTTTCTCTTGGAAACAATGACTTACATCAATTCTTTTACATAATTCTTGTTTCTCATGACATTTCTAACATTGTCCACAATTATCAACTTTCTAAGTCTTTCTGAGCAGGAGAAATCGCAAAACATAGTCATTTCTTCATTGCCGTCCAAAAACAACGCTTTTTTGCATTCCTGTCTCACTTTCTCTTAGAAACAATGATTTACATCAATCCTTTTACATAATTCTTGTTTCTCATGACATTTCTACCATTGCCCACAATTATCAACTTTCTAAGTCTTTCTGAGTAGGAGAAATCGCAAAACATAGTCATTTCTTCATTGCCGTACAAAAACAACGCTTTTTGCATTCCTGTCTCACTTTCTCTTAGAAACAATGATTTACATCAATCCTTTTACATAATTCTTGTTGCTCATGACATTTCTAACATTCCCCACAATTATCAACTTTCTAAGTCTTTCTAAACAGGAGAAATCGCAAAACATAGTCATTTCTTCATTGCCGTACAAAAACAACGCTTTTTTGCATTCCTGTCTCACTTTCTCTTAGAAACAATGATTTACATCAATCCTTTTACATAATTCTTGTTTCTCATGACATTTCTAACATTGCCCACAATTATCAACTTTCTAAGTCTTTCTGAGCAGGAGAAATCGCAAAACATAGTCATTTCTTCATTGCCGTCCAAAAACAACGCTTTTTTGCATTCCTGTCTCACTTTCTCTTAGAAACAATGATTTACATCAATCCTTTTACATAATTCTTGTTTCTCATGACATTTCTAACATTGCCCACAATTATCAACTTTCTAAGTCTTTCTGAGCAGGAGAAATCGCAAAACATAGTCATTTCTTCATTGCCGTCCAAAAACAACGCTTTTTTACACTCCGGTCTCCCTTTCTCTTGGAAACAATGACTTACATCAATTCTTTTACATAATTCTTGTTTCTCATGACATTTCTAACATTGCCCACAATTATCAACTTTCTAAGTCTTTCTGAGAACGAGAAATCAAAAAACAGTCATTTCTTCATTGCCGTCCAAAAACAACGCTTTTTTACACTCCGGTCTCCCTTTCTCTTGGAAACAATGACTTACATCAATTCTTTTACATAATTCTTCTTTCTCATGACATTTCTAACATTGCCCACAATTATCAACTTTCTAAGTCTTTCTGAGCAGGAGAAATCGCAAAACATAGTCATTTCTTCATTGCCGTCCAAAAAAAACGCTTTTTTACACTCCTGTCTCCCTTTCTCTTGGAAACAATGACTTACATCAATTCTTTTACATAATTCTTGTTTCTCATGACATTTCTAACATTGTCCACAATTATCAACTTTCTAAGTCTTTCTGAGCAGGAGAAATCGCAAAACATAGTCATTTCTTCATTGCCGTCCAAAAACAACGCTTTTTTGCATTCCTGTCTCACTTTCTCTTAGAAACAATGATTTACATCAATCCTTTTACATAATTCTTGTTTCTCATGACATTTCTACCATTGCCCACAATTATCAACTTTCTAAGTCTTTCTGAGTAGGAGAAATCGCAAAACATAGTCATTTCTTCATTGCCGTACAAAAACAACGCTTTTTGCATTCCTGTCTCACTTTCTCTTAGAAACAATGATTTACATCAATCCTTTTACATAATTCTTGTTGCTCATGACATTTCTAACATTCCCCACAATTATCAACTTTCTAAGTCTTTCTAAACAGGAGAAATCGCAAAACATAGTCATTTCTTCATTGCCGTACAAAAACAACGCTTTTTTGCATTCCTGTCTCACTTTCTCTTAGAAACAATGATTTACATCAATCCTTTTACATAATTCTTGTTTCTCATGACATTTCTAACATTGCCCACAATTATCAACTTTCTAAGTCTTTCTGAGCAGGAGAAATCGCAAAACATAGTCATTTCTTCATTGCCGTCCAAAAACAACGCTTTTTTGCATTCCTGTCTCACTTTCTCTTAGAAACAATGATTTACATCAATCCTTTTACATAATTCTTGTTTCTCATGACATTTCTAACATTGCCCACAATTATCAACTTTCTAAGTCTTTCTGAGTAGGAGAAATCGCAAAACATAGTCATTTCTTCATTGCCGTACAAAAACAACGCTTTTTGCATTCCTGTCTCACTTTCTCTTAGAAACAATGATTTACATCAATCCTTTTACATAATTCTTGTTGCTCATGACATTTCTAACATTCCCCACAATTATCAACTTTCTAAGTCTTTCTAAACAGGAGAAATCGCAAAACATAGTCATTTCTTCATTGCCGTACAAAAACAACGCTTTTTTGCATTCCTGTCTCACTTTCTCTTAGAAACAATGATTTACATCAATCCTTTTACATAATTCTTGTTTCTCATGACATTTCTAACATTCCCCACAATTATCAACTTTCTAAGTCTTTCTGAGCAAGAGAAATCGCAAAACAGTCATTTCTTCATTGCCGTCCAAAAACAACGCTTTTTTACACTCCGGTCTCCCTTTCTCTTGAAAACAATGACTTACATCAATTCTTTTACATAATTCTTGTTTCTCATGACATTTCTAACATTGCCCACAATTATCAACTTTCTAAGTCTTTCTGAGCAAGAGAAATCGCAAAACAGTCATTTCTTCATTGCCGTCCAAAAACAACGCTTTTTTACACTCCGGTCTCCCTTTCTCTTGGAAACAATGACTTACATCAATTCTTTTACATAATTCTTGTTTCTCATGACATTTCTAACATTGCCCACAATTATCAACTTTCTAAGTCTTTCTGAGCAGGAGAAATCGCAAAACATAGTCATTTCTTCATTGCCGTCCAAAAACAACGCTTTTTTACACTCCGGTCTCCCTTTCTCTTGGAAACAATGACTTACATCAATTCTTTTACATAATTCTTGTTTCTCATGACATTTCTAACATTGCCCACAATTATCAACTTTCTAAGTCTTTCTGAGCAGGAGAAATCGCAAAACAGTCATTTCTTCATTGCCGTCCAAAAACAACGCTTTTTTGCATTCCTGTCTCACTTTCTCTTAGAAACAATGATTTATATCAATCCTTTTACATAATTCTTGTTTCTCATGACATTTCTACCATTGCCCACAATTATCAACTTTCTAAGTCTTTCTGAGCAGGAGAAATCCCAAAACATAGTCATTTCTTCATTGCCGTACAAAAACAACGCTTTTTGCATTCCTGTCTCACTTTCTCTTAGAAACAATGATTTACATCAATCCTTTTACATAATTCTTGTTTCTCATGACATTTCTAACATTGCCCACAATTATCAACTTTCTAAGTCTTTCTGAGCAGGAGAAATCGCAAAACATAGTCATTTCTTCATTGCCGTACAAAAACAACGCTTTTTTGCATTCCTGTCTCACTTTCTCTTAGAAACAATGATTTACATCAATCCTTTTACATAATTCTTGTTTCTCATGACATTTCTAACATTGCCCACAATTATCAACTTTCTAAGTCTTTCTGAGTAGGAGAAATCGCAAAACATAGTCATTTCTTCATTGCCGTACAAAAACAACGCTTTTTGCATTCCTGTCTCACTTTCTCTTAGAAACAATGATTTACATCAATCCTTTTACATAATTCTTGTTGCTCATGACATTTCTAACATTCCCCACAATTATCAACTTTCTAAGTCTTTCTAAACAGGAGAAATCGCAAAACATAGTCATTTCTTCATTGCCGTACAAAAACAATGCTTTTTTGCATTCCTGTCTCACTTTCTCTTAGAAACAATGATTTACATCAATCCTTTTACATAATTCTTGTTTCTCATGACATTTCTAACATTGCCCACAATTATCAACTTTCTAAGTCTTTCTGAGCAAGAGAAATCGCAAAACAGTCATTTCTTCATTGCCGTCCAAAAACAACGCTTTTTTACACTCCGGTCTCCCTTTCTCTTGAAAACAATGACTTACATCAATTCTTTTACATAATTCTTGTTTCTCATGACATTTCTAACATTGCCCACAATTATCAACTTTCTAAGTCTTTCTGAGCAAGAGAAATCGCAAAAGAGTCATTTCTTCATTGCCGTCCAAAAACAACGCTTTTTTACGCTCCGGTCTCCCTTTCTCTTGGAAACAATGACTTACATCAATTCTTTTACATAATTCTTGTTTCTCATGACATTTCTAACATTGCCCACAATTATCAACTTTCTAAGTCTTTCTGAGCAGGAGAAATCGCAAAACATAGTCATTTCTTCATTGCCGTCCAAAAACAACGCTTTTTTACACTCCTGTCTCCCTTTCTCTA
>NW_027447214.1:17500-35380 GCF_038048845.1 Mixophyes fleayi | reverse complement strand
GGGGGGGGGGACACCGCCCAGCACCCCGCTAGATCTGCGCAGTTAGATGCCCACCAGACAGGTAAGTTCCAGGCCAGTATGTGTGTAGATCAACTGGTGGTGTTCAATCTTGGGATGGAGATGAGGTGGAAGTTCCGTAGTAGTAGCCACGAGGATAGCTATGCCGCGCTCCCGACTCTCGAGTATATAACAGAGCCACGGGTGTTTGAGGGCTCAAAAAGCAGCTTAGGTGTGCTGTGATGTGATTCTGCCCGAATATAGTTGTTGAGCGCACCCCAACACAGGATATCAGGGGGTAAATTATATGTTGGAGCAGGAGCTCACTCCTAACACGTCCAGCTCGAATGGCCGCCAAGCCACGCCCCCGGCATAAGACTTCTTTAATTATACTAAGTTTTTGAGCAGGTCTGCATTATACTTAATTATATAAGGGAGATGTACTTTTGAAATTGGAGAGCTACTTTTTACTAAAAGTACATCAACGTAGTATTAATACTTAGATTTAAAGATTTTCTGGGATAAATGAAATACATTCCCAGCAGCCATCTCCCTTTGCCTCTATCTTATTGCATATTTTGTCCTAATGTGCTTTCATATTTACATGTCACCATGTTTCCATTGGCTAGTACCTTAAAGTCAGATGTCTGTCAAGCAAACTGACCAGTGACAGAATTGCTTTGTGAGGTTTACATCTTTATGACATCAAATGCTTCACATGAAAAATGCAGTTCATTGTCAAAAATCAGCTATATTAGGAGAGTGAGAATTGTGTTTTAGCATCAATTACACACTAAATATGCTGTCATTGTGTATGTTTAATGGATGTCTTTCAGTTTTAAAGATAGACAGACGGATAGATAGATAGAAAGATAGAAAGATAGATAGATAGAAAGATAGATAGACAGACAGACTGATTTCAACTGGAAGCAGTGCTTACATATTGCTTAATTTTTGGTGGTTATTAAATAGTATGGGTAGGCAAGAAAAGTGCATATATCTTTTATTAGCATAAACTTACCCAAATGCGCTCTTGCATATTTAAGGCATTCAAAGTAATAATATTTCACAGCATTAATACAGTTATGTACTAGACTGGACAATGGTAAGCAGAGCCAGTACTTATATCAACAATGGCCTTATCTGTGTGAAGTTTGTATGTTCTCCCTGTGTTTGCGTGGGTTTCCTCCGGGTGCTGTGGTTTCCTCCCACACTCCAAAAAACATACTGTTAGGTTAATTGGCTGCTATCAAAATTGACCCTAGTCTCTCCCTCTCTGTCTGTGTGTGAGTGTGTGTCTATATTAGGGAATTTAGACTGTAAGCTCCAATAGGGTAGGGACTGATGTGAATGGGTTCTCTGTACAGCGCTGCGCTATTAGTGACACTATATAAATAAATGATAATGAGGATGATGATGATATGTGTTTACTATGCCTATACACATAGCCAGCTTTCACACTTGATTGGCAGATTAATGCATCATTATTGCTAAGTTTAATAACAGTTGTCTAATACAGTGACACTGGTAGAGAAAACCACTATAGACATTCACATAAGCAGCTCTCATCATCATCATTTATGGCATAAGACTTCTTTAATTATACTAAGTTTTTGAGCAGGTCTGCATTATACTTAATTATATAAGGGAGATGTACTTTTAGTAAAAAGTAGCTCTCCAATTTCAAAAGTACATCAACGTAGTATTAATACTTAGATTTAAAGATTTTCTGGGATAAATGAAATACATTCCCAGCAGCCATCTCCCTTTGCCTCTATCTTATTGCATATTTTGTCCTAATGTGCTTTCATATTTACATGTCACCATGTTTCCATTGGCTAGTACCTTAAAGTCAGATGTCTGTCAAGCAAACTGACCAGTGACAGAATTGCTTTGTGAGGTTTACATCTTTATGACATCAAATGCTTCACATGAAAAATGCAGTTCATTGTCAAAAATCAGCTATATTAGGAGAGTGAGAATTGTGTTTTAGCATCAATTACACACTAAATATGCTGTCATTGTGTATGTTTAATGGATGTCTTTCAGTTTTAAAGATAGACAGACGGATAGATAGATAGAAAGATAGAAAGATAGATAGATAGAAAGATAGATAGATAGATAGACAGACAGACTGATTTCAACTGGAAGCAGTGCTTACATATTGCTTAATTTTTGGTGGTTATTAAATAGTATGGGTAGGCAAGAAAAGTGCATATATCTTTTATTAGCATAAACTTACCCAAATGCGCTCTTGCATATTTAAGGCATTCAAAGTAATAATATTTCACAGCATTAATACAGTTATGTACTAGACTGGACAATGGTAAGCAGAGCCAATACTTATATCAACAATGGCCTTATCTGTGTGAAGTTTGTATGTTCTCCCTGTGTTTGCGTGGGTTTCCTCCGGGTGCTGTGGTTTCCTCCCACACTCCAAAAAACATACTGTTAGGTTAATTGGCTGCTATCAAAATTGACCCTAGTCTCTCCCTCTCTGTCTGTGTGTGAGTGTGTGTCTATATTAGGGAATTTAGACTGTAAGCTCCAATAGGGTAGGGACTGATGTGAATGGGTTCTCTGTACAGCGCTGCGCTATTAGTGACACTATATAAATAAATGATAATGAGGATGATGATGATATGTGTTTACTATGCCTATACACATAGCCAGCTTTCACACTTGATTGGCAGATTAATGCATCATTATTGCTAAGTTTGATAACAGTTGTCTAATACAGTGACACTGGTAGAGAAAACCACTATAGACATTCACATAAGCAGCTCTCATCATCATCATTTATGGCATAAGACTTCTTTAATTATACTAAGTTTTTGAGCAGGTCTGCATTATACTTAATTATATAAGGGAGATGTACTTTTAGTAAAAAGTAGCTCTCCAATTTCAAAAGTACATCAACGTAGTATTAATACTTAGATTTAAAGATTTTCTGGGATAAATGAAATACATTCCCAGCAGCCATCTCCCTTTGCCTCTATCTTATTGCATATTTTGTCCTAATGTGCTTTCATATTTACATGTCACCATGTTTCCATTGGCTAGTACCTTAAAGTCAGATGTCTGTCAAGCAAACTGACCAGTGACAGAATTGCTTTGTGAGGTTTACATCTTTATGACATCAAATGCTTCACATGAAAAATGCAGTTCATTGTCAAAAATCAGCTATATTAGGAGAGTGAGAATTGTGTTTTAGCATCAATTACACACTAAATATGCTGTCATTGTGTATGTTTAATGGATGTCTTTCAGTTTTAAAGATAGACAGACGGATAGATAGATAGAAAGATAGAAAGATAGATAGATAGATAGACAGACAGACTGATTTCAACTGGAAGCAGTGCTTACATATTGCTTAATTTTTGGTGGTTATTAAATAGTATGGGTAGGCAAGAAAAGTGCATATATCTTTTATTAGCATAAACTTACCCAAATGCGCTCTTGCATATTTAAGGCATTCAAAGTAATAATATTTCACAGCATTAATACAGTTATGTACTAGACTGGACAATGGTAAGCAGAGCCAATACTTATATCAACAATGGCCTTATCTGTGTGAAGTTTGTATGTTCTCCCTGTGTTTGCGTGGGTTTCCTCCGGGTGCTGTGGTTTCCTCCCACACTCCAAAAAACATACTGTTAGGTTAATTGGCTGCTATCAAAATTGACCCTAGTCTCTCCCTCTCTGTCTGTGTGTGAGTGTGTGTCTATATTAGGGAATTTAGACTGTAAGCTCCAATAGGGTAGGGACTGATGTGAATGGGTTCTCTGTACAGCGCTGCGCTATTAGTGACACTATATAAATAAATGATAATGAGGATGATGATGATATGTGTTTACTATGCCTATACACATAGCCAGCTTTCACACTTGATTGGCAGATTAATGCATCATTATTGCTAAGTTTGATAACAGTTGTCTAATACAGTGACACTGGTAGAGAAAACCACTATAGACATTCACATAAGCAGCTCTCATCATCATCATTTATGGCATAAGACTTCTTTAATTATACTAAGTTTTTGAGCAGGTCTGCATTATACTTAATTATATAAGGGAGATGTACTTTTAGTAAAAAGTAGCTCTCCAATTTCAAAAGTACATCAACGTAGTATTAATACTTAGATTTAAAGATTTTCTGGGATAAATGAAATACATTCCCAGCAGCCATCTCCCTTTGCCTCTATCTTATTGCATATTTTGTCCTAATGTGCTTTCATATTTACATGTCACCATGTTTCCATTGGCTAGTACCTTAAAGTCAGATGTCTGTCAAGCAAACTGACCAGTGACAGAATTGCTTTGTGAGGTTTACATCTTTATGACATCAAATGCTTCACATGAAAAATGCAGTTCATTGTCAAAAATCAGCTATATTAGGAGAGTGAGAATTGTGTTTTAGCATCAATTACACACTAAATATGCTGTCATTGTGTATGTTTAATGGATGTCTTTCAGTTTTAAAGATAGACAGACGGATAGATAGATAGAAAGATAGAAAGATAGATAGATAGATAGATAGACAGACAGACTGATTTCAACTGGAAGCAGTGCTTACATATTGCTTAATTTTTGGTGGTTATTAAATAGTATGGGTAGGCAAGAAAAGTGCATATATCTTTTATTAGCATAAACTTACCCAAATGCGCTCTTGCATATTTAAGGCATTCAAAGTAATAATATTTCACAGCATTAATACAGTTATGTACTAGACTGGACAATGGTAAGCAGAGCCAATACTTATATCAACAATGGCCTTATCTGTGTGAAGTTTGTATGTTCTCCCTGTGTTTGCGTGGGTTTCCTCCGGGTGCTGTGGTTTCCTCCCACACTCCAAAAAACATACTGTTAGGTTAATTGGCTGCTATCAAAATTGACCCTAGTCTCTCCCTCTCTGTCTGTGTGTGAGTGTGTGTCTATATTAGGGAATTTAGACTGTAAGCTCCAATAGGGTAGGGACTGATGTGAATGGGTTCTCTGTACAGCGCTGCGCTATTAGTGACACTATATAAATAAATGATAATGAGGATGATGATGATATGTGTTTACTATGCCTATACACATAGCCAGCTTTCACACTTGATTGGCAGATTAATGCATCATTATTGCTAAGTTTGATAACAGTTGTCTAATACAGTGACACTGGTAGAGAAAACCACTATAGACATTCACATAAGCAGCTCTCATCATCATCATTTATGGCATAAGACTTCTTTAATTATACTAAGTTTTTGAGCAGGTCTGCATTATACTTAATTATATAAGGGAGATGTACTTTTAGTAAAAAGTAGCTCTCCAATTTCAAAAGTACATCAACGTAGTATTAATACTTAGATTTAAAGATTTTCTGGGATAAATGAAATACATTCCCAGCAGCCATCTCCCTTTGCCTCTATCTTATTGCATATTTTGTCCTAATGTGCTTTCATATTTACATGTCACCATGTTTCCATTGGCTAGTACCTTAAAGTCAGATGTCTGTCAAGCAAACTGACCAGTGACAGAATTGCTTTGTGAGGTTTACATCTTTATGACATCAAATGCTTCACATGAAAAATGCAGTTCATTGTCAAAAATCAGCTATATTAGGAGAGTGAGAATTGTGTTTTAGCATCAATTACACACTAAATATGCTGTCATTGTGTATGTTTAATGGATGTCTTTCAGTTTTAAAGATAGACAGACCGATAGATAGATAGATAGATAGAAAGATAGAAAGATAGATAGATAGATAGATAGATAGACAGACAGACAGACTGATTTCAACTGGAAGCAGTGCTTACATATTGCTTAATTTTTGGTGGTTATTAAATAGTATGGGTAGGCAAGAAAAGTGCATATATCTTTTATTAGCATAAACTTACCCAAATGCGCTCTTGCATATTTAAGGCATTCAAAGTAATAATATTTCACAGCATTAATACAGTTATGTACTAGACTGGACAATGGTAAGCAGAGCCAGTACTTATATCAACAATGGCCTTATCTGTGTGAAGTTTGTATGTTCTCCCTGTGTTTGCGTGGGTTTCCTCCGGGTGCTGTGGTTTCCTCCCACACTCCAAAACACATACTGTTAGGTTAATTGGCTGCTATCAAAATTGACCCTAGTCTCTCCCTCTCTGTCTGTGTGTGAGTGTGTGTCTATATTAGGGAATTTAGACTGTAAGCTCCAATAGGGTAGGGACTGATGTGAATGGGTTCTCTGTACAGCGCTGCGCTATTAGTGACACTATATAAATAAATGATAATGAGGATGATGATGATATGTGTTTACTATGCCTATACACATAGCCAGCTTTCACACTTGATTGGCAGATTAATGCATCATTATTGCTAAGTTTGATAACAGTTGTCTAATACAGTGACACTGGTAGAGAAAACCACTATAGACATTCACATAAGCAGCTCTCATCATCATCATTTATGGCATAAGACTTCTTTAATTATACTAAGTTTTTGAGCAGGTCTGCATTATACTTAATTATATAAGGGAGATGTACTTTTAGTAAAAAGTAGCTCTCCAATTTCAAAAGTACATCAACGTAGTATTAATACTTAGATTTAAAGATTTTCTGGGATAAATGAAATACATTCCCAGCAGCCATCTCCCTTTGCCTCTATCTTATTGCATATTTTGTCCTAATGTGCTTTCATATTTACATGTCACCATGTTTCCATTGGCTAGTACCTTAAAGTCAGATGTCTGTCAAGCAAACTGACCAGTGACAGAATTGCTTTGTGAGGTTTACATCTTTATGACATCAAATGCTTCACATGAAAAATGCAGTTCATTGTCAAAAATCAGCTATATTAGGAGAGTGAGAATTGTGTTTTAGCATCAATTACACACTAAATATGCTGTCATTGTGTATGTTTAATGGATGTCTTTCAGTTTTAAAGATAGACAGACCGATAGATAGATAGAAAGATAGAAAGATAGATAGATAGAAAGATAGATAGATAGATAGACAGACAGACAGACTGATTTCAACTGGAAGCAGTGCTTACATATTGCTTAATTTTTGGTGGTTATTAAATAGTATGGGTAGGCAAGAAAAGTGCATATATCTTTTATTAGCATAAACTTACCCAAATGCGCTCTTGCATATTTAAGGCATTCAAAGTAATAATATTTCACAGCATTAATACAGTTATGTACTAGACTGGACAATGGTAAGCAGAGCCAGTACTTATATCAACAATGGCCTTATCTGTGTGAAGTTTGTATGTTCTCCCTGTGTTTGCGTGGGTTTCCTCCCACACTCCAAAAAACATACTGTTAGGTTAATTGGCTGCTATCAAAATTGACCCTAGTCTCTCCCTCTCTGTCTGTGTGTGAGTGTGTGTCTATATTAGGGAATTTAGACTGTAAGCTCCAATAGGGTAGGGACTGATGTGAATGGGTTCTCTGTACAGCGCTGCGCTATTAGTGACACTATATAAATAAATGATAATGAGGATGATGATGATATGTGTTTACTATGCCTATACACATAGCCAGCTTTCACACTTGATTGGCAGATTAATGCATCATTATTGCTAAGTTTGATAACAGTTGTCTAATACAGTGACACTGGTAGAGAAAACCACTATAGACATTCACATAAGCAGCTCTCATCATCATCATTTATGGCATAAGACTTCTTTAATTATACTAAGTTTTTGAGCAGGTCTGCATTATACTTAATTATATAAGGGAGATGTACTTTTAGTAAAAAGTAGCTCTCCAATTTCAAAAGTACATCAACGTAGTATTAATACTTAGATTTAAAGATTTTCTGGGATAAATGAAATACATTCCCAGCAGCCATCTCCCTTTGCCTCTATCTTATTGCATATTTTGTCCTAATGTGCTTTCATATTTACATGTCACCATGTTTCCATTGGCTAGTACCTTAAAGTCAGATGTCTGTCAAGCAAACTGACCAGTGACAGAATTGCTTTGTGAGGTTTACATCTTTATGACATCAAATGCTTCACATGAAAAATGCAGTTCATTGTCAAAAATCAGCTATATTAGGAGAGTGAGAATTGTGTTTTAGCATCAATTACACACTAAATATGCTGTCATTGTGTATGTTTAATGGATGTCTTTCAGTTTTAAAGATAGACAGACGGATAGATAGATAGAAAGATAGAAAGATAGATAGATAGAAAGATAGATAGATAGATAGATAGATAGATAGACAGACAGACAGACTGATTTCAACTGGAAGCAGTGCTTACATATTGCTTAATTTTTGGTGGTTATTAAATAGTATGGGTAGGCAAGAAAAGTGCATATATCTTTTATTAGCATAAACTTACCCAAATGCGCTCTTGCATATTTAAGGCATTCAAAGTAATAATATTTCACAGCATTAATACAGTTATGTACTAGACTGGACAATGGTAAGCAGAGCCAGTACTTATATCAACAATGGCCTTATCTGTGTGAAGTTTGTATGTTCTCCCTGTGTTTGCGTGGGTTTCCTCCGGGTGCTGTGGTTTCCTCCCACACTCCAAAAAACATACTGTTAGGTTAATTGGCTGCTATCAAAATTGACCCTAGTCTCTCCCTCTCTGTCTGTGTGTGAGTGTGTGTCTATATTAGGGAATTTAGACTGTAAGCTCCAATAGGGTAGGGACTGATGTGAATGGGTTCTCTGTACAGCGCTGCGCTATTAGTGACACTATATAAATAAATGATAATGAGGATGATGATGATATGTGTTTACTATGCCTATACACATAGCCAGCTTTCACACTTGATTGGCAGATTAATGCATCATTATTGCTAAGTTTAATAACAGTTGTCTAATACAGTGACACTGGTAGAGAAAACCACTATAGACATTCACATAAGCAGCTCTCATCATCATCATTTATGGCATAAGACTTCTTTAATTATACTAAGTTTTTGAGCAGGTCTGCATTATACTTAATTATATAAGGGAGATGTACTTTTAGTAAAAAGTAGCTCTCCAATTTCAAAAGTACATCAACGTAGTATTAATACTTAGATTTAAAGATTTTCTGGGATAAATGAAATACATTCCCAGCAGCCATCTCCCTTTGCCTCTATCTTATTGCATATTTTGTCCTAATGTGCTTTCATATTTACATGTCACCATGTTTCCATTGGCTAGTACCTTAAAGTCAGATGTCTGTCAAGCAAACTGACCAGTGACAGAATTGCTTTGTGAGGTTTACATCTTTATGACATCAAATGCTTCACATGAAAAATGCAGTTCATTGTCAAAAATCAGCTATATTAGGAGAGTGAGAATTGTGTTTTAGCATCAATTACACACTAAATATGCTGTCATTGTGTATGTTTAATGGATGTCTTTCAGTTTTAAAGATAGACAGACGGATAGATAGATAGAAAGATAGAAAGATAGATAGATAGAAAGATAGATAGATAGATAGACAGACAGACTGATTTCAACTGGAAGCAGTGCTTACATATTGCTTAATTTTTGGTGGTTATTAAATAGTATGGGTAGGCAAGAAAAGTGCATATATCTTTTATTAGCATAAACTTTGCCAAATGCGCTCTTGCATATTTAAGGCATTCAAAGTAATAATATTTCACAGCATTAATACAGTTATGTACTAGACTGGACAATGGTAAGCAGAGCCAATACTTATATCAACAATGGCCTTATCTGTGTGAAGTTTGTATGTTCTCCCTGTGTTTGCGTGGGTTTCCTCCGGGTGCTGTGGTTTCCTCCCACACTCCAAAAAACATACTGTTAGGTTAATTGGCTGCTATCAAAATTGACCCTAGTCTCTCCCTCTCTGTCTGTGTGTGAGTGTGTGTCTATATTAGGGAATTTAGACTGTAAGCTCCAATAGGGTAGGGACTGATGTGAATGGGTTCTCTGTACAGCGCTGCGCTATTAGTGACACTATATAAATAAATGATAATGAGGATGATGATGATATGTGTTTACTATGCCTATACACATAGCCAGCTTTCACACTTGATTGGCAGATTAATGCATCATTATTGCTAAGTTTGATAACAGTTGTCTAATACAGTGACACTGGTAGAGAAAACCACTATAGACATTCACATAAGCAGCTCTCATCATCATCATTTATGGCATAAGACTTCTTTAATTATACTAAGTTTTTGAGCAGGTCTGCATTATACTTAATTATATAAGGGAGATGTACTTTTAGTAAAAAGTAGCTCTCCAATTTCAAAAGTACATCAACGTAGTATTAATACTTTGACAAGTGAGGCTATTAGGACGAACGCACTTAAAGGGCGACAGGGTTTGTAACAAGCTGAATGATGACCTGGTGTGTTTTAACATGGGGTGGGGACCGACCAATGGGGGTCCATGTGGGAGGGACCTTGATAGAATATAGCAGGATGTACTTCCTGCTTTACTTCACTTGCAGCACGAGATCCAGAGGGATACCCAGCAGCGAGGAAAACGGATAAGTCCCATTTTGTGGTTTATTCTTTGTTTTATTGTATCCTTTTGCCCATTTCCATTTGCCTTTAACGTTCCCCCTCCCGTTATTATTTTAAAACCAGCCTTCTTCTTCTCCCCTTGTCTTTACCTGCCTCTCATTCGGCCTGCCCCCCCCCTCTTCCTTCAGCCCCTCATTTACCGTTCCCGCCGTCACCCCCTCCCTTCGTTTGCCATTAGTTTCTTTCCCTCCAGCCACCAGCATAATGCCCCGTCCCAAGAGAAATGCTCCTCGCCCGGCACGCCTCAGGTCCCCCTCTCCCACCCCCTCCCGCCGCCATCTTACAGCCTCAGCCTCAGCCTCTGCCCTCCAAACCCCAGCCCTCACTCCAGACATGCCGCTAAGCGGCGATAATGCACGGCCCCCCCTGGGATCCTCTCCCGGGCACTCCCCAGCATTTCGCGCCACTAGGCGCAGCGGCGCCCCCTCCCCTCTCCCCCCGGCCGGTTCGCGCATGCGCAGAACGCGCGCTCCATCGCGCCCGGCCGGATCCAGCAGCGCAGCCAATCTATATGACATGGCTGCAGGGGCAGCCAGCGTTTCTGTCAGGGAGCTTAGCGGGCAGCCTCAGCGGTCCCAGCAAGTAGCCGTCACCCCCCCTCCCCAGGCTAACACATTAGGTGTCCTTTCAACCAGCCCTGTTGAGGATAGGAGCCATTCCCAGTTCAGATTATGTCCCATCACCCCTCCCGTGGCAGCCCACGGCTTCAGGTCACGAGGTCATAACCCTCCAGCACCCCACCAATTGCATTTCCCTCCCAGCCCATTCCTGCCCCATAGTAGTGGTGGATCAGCATGGGGGTCACAACATGGCAGAGGTCAAGAGTTCAGCAGGTCACAAGGACATACCTCGGGTCACGGGGAATTCCAGCACCATGCGGGTGGGTGGGACACACTTCCTGCCAGGGCCTCAATGGATTTCAGTGACCGGTCCGAGGCGCCTGTATGGCCCTCTTCACGCCGGCAACGCCTGTCACCTCCAGCGTCTCGCCCATACACGTCACGAAGGGTCTCTTCCCCGGGGATCGTGGCGGGTGGGTTCACCCATAGGGGTCACGGGGTCAGGACTGATAACATTATAGTCGATTATCACCACTCCAGCGGCGGTAATTTAAGTCCAGGGCCTCTCCCCCTAGGGGGGCGGGCTACCTCCGGGTTTAGCGATCGGATGCGGGAGGAATTTTCTACGTTCCCTAGCCCTGACCATTTAGCGGCTTTCAACCCGTGTAACGTAGATAGAGACATCAACGCGGCGCGGCGGCGCTTGGACTATTTGCCCAGATCTCAGCTGACTGTTCCCCTTCCCGTTTCAGAGACTACTGTTACAAATCCGGAGTCGAGGGTCGGTCGGAACGATCGTTCGGGGTCCGAGTCTCGTGATATGAGGTCGGCAGGGTCCAGGGAGGATGCGGTCCGGGACACGGCTGGTGGACAGGTCGCGGCAACTGCACTCGGGGAGACGTCTGTCGGTGCTGGGAATACCGCTCCTGTCGGTGAGTCCATTTCCGTTAACACACATAAATCACACTTGTTGGCATCACCTGTCTTATCTACCAGCAGTGGGTCCTCCGGCTCGGGGGACAGGCCCAGAAAATTAATTAAGTTGTTAGAAACAGAATTGTTAGGAAAACGGAGTAAGCACACACCCCAATCAGGAGACACAGACCAACCAGCGTCTCGTAGCGAATTGGGGCAGGTAGAATCCCTGGAAATTACACACGGCATAAGGCCTAGCGTACGTGATAGAATTAGGAGGGGCAAGTACGTGGATATGTACGCGTTAACCGGGGAAGATAGGAAGGCGCTGGCGGCCGCCTGTGAGAGGTCGGGAATGGGGGAGGAGAAATACAGATCCTTCTCTAGATGGGTTAATGCCTTCTCCATTTTCGCTACAATATATGTAGAGACCCGTCCCAGCGAACAAGCGGAGGTATGGAGGTATATGCACCTTATTAGTGGGATGTACGTAAAGGACGGCCCGGTAATTTGGAGGGCATATGACGAGCTTTTCAGGAAACGGATGAGTGGGCGTGAGAGACTTCCTCTGGGATCGAAAGACATTGACACCTGGCTGGAGTTAATGAGGCCCAGCAGTCAGTCTGCAGAGGGTAGCTCTGTCAGGCGGTTTCAAGGGCCGGGGAGGACGCAGAATGTCCTCCCCCCAAAATGAAGGTGTTATGACTTCAATGCAGGGGCCTGTCAAAGAGGCTCAGCCTGCAGATTAAGACACATTTGCACGTCATGTAACGGCCATCACCCTGCCAACGAATGCGCAAAGTCCCGTGGAAGTGGGGGACGGGGAAGAGGCTCTGGCTCAGCTCTGCCGAGTCAAGGGGCCGTCGCCAATTGATTTGGTTGAGCTGGATAAGTGGCTGGGGTGGTTTGATGATAAGGTGACTGGGTCCCTTCTCCATGACGGCTTTCATTTTGGCTTTAAACTCCCGGTCCAAGGTAGCGTTTCCTCGGCAGCTCCGGTTAATCTGAAATCGGCGCTCGCTTTCCCAGAAGTATTAGACGAAAAAATAGGGAAGGAGGTTGGTTTGGGTCGCATGATTGGCCCGTTCCGACTTCCTCCTATTCCCAATCTGATTTTGTCCCCAGTAGGGGTAGTTCCCAAAAAAGCGGTAGGAAAGTTTAGATTGATCCAGCACTTGTCTCATCCTGCCGGTAAATCCGTGAATGACGCAATTGACGTTAATCTCAGTTCTGTCAGTTATCAGTCATTCGAATCGGCCCTAGCGCTGGTCCAGGAATGCGGCAGGGGCTCCTTGTTGGCCAAAGTGGATATCGAATCGGCGTTCAGATTGCTGCCCCTTCACCCTGAGTCGTATCAATTCATGGGTTTCCGGCATCGTGGTGAATACTACATCGATCGCTGCCTGCCCATGGGTTGTTCGATCTCATGCGCACTGTTCGAGAAATTTAGCGGTTTCTTGCATTGGTGCATTCAGGCCGGGACAGGGTGTCGGTGGATCGCGCATTATCTTGACGACTTCCTGGTTATCGGGCCGCCTGGTACCACGGTTTGTCGAGATACGCTTTTTTCCACGGAGGCCTTGTTTAGGGTTTTAGGCGTTCCCATCGCAGCAGACAAGACGGAGGACCCAATTACATGTCTCTCATTCCTCGGGATCGAGATTGACACGCTAGCAGGGATATGCAGGCTTCCAGCAGACAAGGTTACAAAGATGTATGAGGCTATCACAGAAGTGCTAGGGGCAAACGTTAGTACCCTGAGGTCGATACAGTCCCTGTTAGGGCGGTTCAACTTTGCCTGCCGTGTAATACCCATGGGGAGGGTTTTCTGTAGGAAGCTCCAAAGAGCCACAGCAGGTAGGAGTAGGCCACATGCAGTCATACAACTATCCAAGGTGGTTAGGGAGGATCTTCAGATATGGCTCATTTTTCTTAGGGGTTTTAATGGCAAGCGTATTTGGCCGTCACCTCCAGTAACAAACGGGGAAATTAACTTGTTCACAGACGCTGCTGGGGCATCCGGCTTTGGGGCTTATCTGGATGGACACTGGTGTGCAGATAGCTGGCCCGATGATTGGCACAGGGATGGGACCACTAGGAACTTGTTGGTTCTTGAATTATTCCCGATTGTGGTGGCAATTGAATTATGGGCACCCGTTTTGCGGGGTAGGCACATAGTTTTTTGGTGTGACAATTTGGGGGTGGTCCAGTCCATCAACAAGCAGAGTGCATCGGCCTACCAGGCAATATTGCTCTTGCGGCACCTAGTGTTGCGCTGTTTGCAGAATGACATTTCATTCAGGGCGAGGCATGTTCCGGGGGTGCAGAATAGCCTAGCAGATGCGTTGTCCCGATTCCACTGGGACAGGTTTCGCAGCCTTGCTCCTCACGCAGACCGTGTTGGTACCCCGTGTGCCCCTTGTGTTTGGCAGATCATCAAGCCGGCATAAGAGGCCTCGCGGAACAAGCGGTAGCTCCCTCCACCCTGAGATCCTATCAGGCGTCATGGAGACGGTGGTCGTTGTTCAGCAGGCAGAAAGACCAATCCGAGGCAGGTCAGAGAGATGCTATGCTAGCCTTTATGTGGGACAGATATTCCGAAGGTGATTCTAAGACCTCTATGGCATCTACCCTGGCTGGTATATCATTTATGGCCAAGCTGCAGGGTTACCCGGACGTTACCAAACAATTTTTAATTAATAAGGCCTTGAAGGGTTGGGGGAGAATCCGTCCTTCTCATAGCGATGCCCGTTTACCAATTACCCTTAACATCTTGGAGGATTTGATACGGAGAGTGGGTTTGGTTACCTCGGACGAATACGAGAAGCTTTTATTTAGTTTGGCTTTTTCCATGGCCTTTTTTGGGGCTTTTCGCATTTCGGAGCTGGTAGCTAGGTCCAGAGGGCATCAAGAGTCTGGGTTGAGAGCAGAACATGTCAGTCTGGGCGAAGGGACCTTTGCCTGCAAAATAGTTAGATCTAAGACTGATCAGAGCGGGAAGGGATCGTGGGTGCAGTTAGCTCCTCAACAGCTTCAGCATATCTGCCCGTTTAGGCTGGCGTCACAGTTTATGAGCAGGAGACCCCAGGCCAACTTGTTTCTGTGTCACAGTAATAGCATTCCTCTGACTAAATATCAATTTGCGGCCATTTTAAAGCGGACCTTACAGTCGCTTAATTTAAACAGCACCTTATACGGGACTCACTCATTTAGGATCGGGGCAGCTACATCTGCCGCTTTGGCTGGATCTTCTAACGAAGCTATAAAAGCTTTGGGCCGCTGGAAGTCCACGGCTTACCAGTCTTATGTGAGAATTGACAAAGTTATTGATTGAATGTTGTGTTGTTTAACAATTTATTGTGATTTGCAGTTTTTCTTTTCACACTTTCCTTCTCGTCTGAGCCTTCAAACCATCCCATCCCACTTCCCTTACCCATCCCATCTTCCCCTCCACTTGGTGGGCTACCCTGGGCTTTTCCGCTCGCCGCTTTAACGCGGGGGCGCGAAGGGATTTTCACCCGGGTTTCCCTGGGCGTAAGTCCTGATTAGTGGTGTGCAGCCGGGGTTTTTCCGGGTGTTGTTTACCTTCGCCTGGGTGGTCTGCTCCCTGTTTGTGTCTACCTTCCCTTACCCCCCTTCGTGTTACGTTTTTCTGTTAACAAGCACTTATCCTTCTTATACCTGTATACCACGCCTGTCTGTCTGCCCAATTCAATGATTTCATGCTAACATGGGTTCTCTGATTTCAGGTGATGGTGTTAGAACTAAGACGGTGTGGATCATCGGTCATTCGTTTGTTTTTTGGGCCGCTGGCCACCCCAGGTCAAAAAGTATCTCGGATAATTGCGGCACGGTGATTAGATGGTGGGGTAAAAGAGGTTTAGGCTGGCAGGACCTTATTCCGTGGTTGACTAGGCTCATAAAACAACAAGGCCCACCGGACGTTCTGGTTGTACATGCGGGAGGTAACGATTTAGGTAAGGGTAAATCATTAGATCTCATCGTTAAAATCAGAGAGGACCTACGTCAAATACATGAGGCGTGGCCAGACATCACTATTGGTTGGTCAGCACTCATTCCCCGTTTAGTATGGAGGACAGCCATTCCTATAAAAAAGATGACGGCTATGGTTAGGAAGCTAAATAGTGCCATCCGAAAAATAGTACGGTCCATGGGAGGCATAGTCATAGACCACCCGGGGTTAGGGGTAGAGGCACCACATCTTTTTAGACGGGACGGCGTTCACCTTAATGAAGAGGGTATGGGTTTCTTTATAGACAGGATTTACGGGGGAGTGGAGGCGTGTTTCGGTTAGTTGGTGGCGGGCTGCGGCGTCTGTAGGGCGCAGCGGGGTAGGAAGGCACTGCGTTCAGCGGCTGATTAGTGGGCGCACTGGTAGTTGGTCGTAGGTCACTGCCCCCTTTGATGTAACAGTAACTCCTTTTGGTCCTTCGGTGAGGAGGGTCCCTGTCCGGCTCGGTGAGGGAGGGCAGCGTGAGTTGTAAGGGGCAGTCACTCTGACGCCAACTCAGCGCTATGTATGTAGGGATTTGTTCCCCCGTGTTTTTTGCGGACTTACGGCGGTTTGCGCCAGTCCATTAAGTAATCGTGTGTGATCAGCTCGTGAGCTGTCCCGCAGTGCTCTTTCTCCGCCACCATAGGTTAGTTAATATAAAATCCTTATAATAAAATTCCTGCCAAGGTTTAATAACTTATTCAGGTCTCCGTGTCTTTATTTGCATGCTATGGTATAAAGTTAAGGTTAATGTGAAGTTTGTGGTAACATACACAGTGAGCCCTTTATGACAAGTGAGGCTATTAGGACGAACGCACTTAAAGGGCGACAGGGTTTGTAACAAGCTGAATGATGACCTGGTGTGTTTTAACATGGGGTGGGGACCGACCAATGGGGGTCCATGTGGGAGGGACCTTGATAGAATATAGCAGGATGTACTTCCTGCTTTACTTCACTTGCAGCACGAGATCCCACCCACCCATCCCTCAAGTTAGTCCGGGGTTTTTGTCAATGGTGGGGTAGGAAGGCACTGCGTTCAGCGGCTGATTAGTGGGCGCACTGGTAGTTGGTCGTAGGTCACTGCCCCCTTTGATGTAACAGTAACTCCTTTTGGTCCTTCGGTGAGGAGGGTCCCTGTCCGGCTCGGTGAGGGAGGGCAGCGTGAGTTGTAAGGGGCAGTCACTCTGACGCCAACTCAGCGCTATGTATGTAGGGATTTGTTCCCCCGTGTTTTTTGCGGACTTACGGCGGTTTGCGCCAGTCCATTAAGTAATCGTGTGTGATCAGCTCGTGAGCTGTCCCGCAGTGCTCTTTCTCCGCAACCATAGGTTAGTTAATATAAAATCCTTATTATAAAATTCCTGCCAAGGTTTAATAACTTATTCAGGTCTCCGTGTCTTTATTTGCATGCTATGGTATAAAGTTAAGGTTAATGTGAAGTTTGTGGTAACATACACAGTGAGCCCTTTAAGATTTAAAGATTTTCTGGGATAAATGAAATACATTCCCAGCAGCCATCTCCCTTTGCCTCTATCTTATTGCATATTTTGTCCTAATGTGCTTTCATATTTACATGTCACCATGTTTCCATTGGCTAGTACCTTAAAGTCAGATGTCTGTCAAGCAAACTGACCAGTGACAGAATTGCTTTGTGAGGTTTACATCTTTATGACATCAAATGCTTCACATGAAAAATGCAGTTCATTGTCAAAAATCAGCTATATTAGGAGAGTGAGAATTGTGTTTTAGCATCAATTACACACTAAATATGCTGTCATTGTGTATGTTTAATGGATGTCTTTCAGTTTTAAAGATAGACAGACGGATAGATAGATAGAAAGATAGAAAGATAGATAGATAGATAGATAGATAGAAAGATAGATAGATAGATAGACAGACAGACAG
>NW_027447214.1:0-15000 GCF_038048845.1 Mixophyes fleayi | reverse complement strand
GTGCATATATCTTTTATTAGCATAAACTTACCCAAATGCGCTCTTGCATATTTAAGGCATTCAAAGTAATAATATTTCACAGCATTAATACAGTTATGTACTAGACTGGACAATGGTAAGCAGAGCCAGTACTTATATCAACAATGGCCTTATCTGTGTGAAGTTTGTATGTTCTCCCTGTGTTTGCGTGGGTTTCCTCCCACACTCCAAAAAACATACTGTTAGGTTAATTGGCTGCTATCAAAATTGACCCTAGTCTCTCCCTCTCTGTCTGTGTGTGAGTGTGTGTCTATATTAGGGAATTTAGACTGTAAGCTCCAATAGGGTAGGGACTGATGTGAATGGGTTCTCTGTACAGCGCTGCGCTATTAGTGACACTATATAAATAAATGATAATGAGGATGATGATGATATGTGTTTACTATGCCTATACACATAGCCAGCTTTCACACTTGATTGGCAGATTAATGCATCATTATTGCTAAGTTTGATAACAGTTGTCTAATACAGTGACACTGGTAGAGAAAACCACTATAGACATTCACATAAGCAGCTCTCATCATCATCATTTATGGCATAAGACTTCTTTAATTATACTAAGTTTTTGAGCAGGTCTGCATTATACTTAATTATATAAGGGAGATGTACTTTTAGTAAAAAGTAGCTCTCCAATTTCAAAAGTACATCAACGTAGTATTAATACTTAGATTTAAAGATTTTCTGGGATAAATGAAATACATTCCCAGCAGCCATCTCCCTTTGCCTCTATCTTATTGCATATTTTGTCCTAATGTGCTTTCATATTTACATGTCACCATGTTTCCATTGGCTAGTACCTTAAAGTCAGATGTCTGTCAAGCAAACTGACCAGTGACAGAATTGCTTTGTGAGGTTTACATCTTTATGACATCAAATGCTTCACATGAAAAATGCAGTTCATTGTCAAAAATCAGCTATATTAGGAGAGTGAGAATTGTGTTTTAGCATCAATTACACACTAAATATGCTGTCATTGTGTATGTTTAATGGATGTCTTTCAGTTTTAAAGATAGACAGACGGATAGATAGATAGAAAGATAGAAAGATAGATAGATAGATAGATAGACAGACAGACTGATTTCAACTGGAAGCAGTGCTTACATATTGCTTAATTTTTGGTGGTTATTAAATAGTATGGGTAGGCAAGAAAAGTGCATATATCTTTTATTAGCATAAACTTACCCAAATGCGCTCTTGCATATTTAAGGCATTCAAAGTAATAATATTTCACAGCATTAATACAGTTATGTACTAGACTGGACAATGGTAAGCAGAGCCAGTACTTATATCAACAATGGCCTTATCTGTGTGAAGTTTGTATGTTCTCCCTGTGTTTGCGTGGGTTTCCTCCGGGTGCTGTGGTTTCCTCCCACACTCCAAAAAACATACTGTTAGGTTAATTGGCTGCTATCAAAATTGACCCTAGTCTCTCCCTCTCTGTCTGTGTGTGAGTGTGTGTCTATATTAGGGAATTTAGACTGTAAGCTCCAATAGGGTAGGGACTGATGTGAATGGGTTCTCTGTACAGCGCTGCGCTATTAGTGACACTATATAAATAAATGATAATGAGGATGATGATGATATGTGTTTACTATGCCTATACACATAGCCAGCTTTCACACTTGATTGGCAGATTAATGCATCATTATTGCTAAGTTTGATAACAGTTGTCTAATACAGTGACACTGGTAGAGAAAACCACTATAGACATTCACATAAGCAGCTCTCATCATCATCATTTATGGCATAAGACTTCTTTAATTATACTAAGTTTTTGAGCAGGTCTGCATTATACTTAATTATATAAGGGAGATGTACTTTTAGTAAAAAGTAGCTCTCCAATTTCAAAAGTACATCAACGTAGTATTAATACTTAGATTTAAAGATTTTCTGGGATAAATGAAATACATTCCCAGCAGCCATCTCCCTTTGCCTCTATCTTATTGCATATTTTGTCCTAATGTGCTTTCATATTTACATGTCACCATGTTTCCATTGGCTAGTACCTTAAAGTCAGATGTCTGTCAAGCAAACTGACCAGTGACAGAATTGCTTTGTGAGGTTTACATCTTTATGACATCAAATGCTTCACATGAAAAATGCAGTTCATTGTCAAAAATCAGCTATATTAGGAGAGTGAGAATTGTGTTTTAGCATCAATTACACACTAAATATGCTGTCATTGTGTATGTTTAATGGATGTCTTTCAGTTTTAAAGATAGACAGACGGATAGATAGATAGAAAGATAGAAAGATAGATAGATAGATAGATAGATAGATAGACAGACAGACAGACTGATTTCAACTGGAAGCAGTGCTTACATATTGCTTAATTTTTGGTGGTTATTAAATAGTATGGGTAGGCAAGAAAAGTGCATATATCTTTTATTAGCATAAACTTACCCAAATGCGCTCTTGCATATTTAAGGCATTCAAAGTAATAATATTTCACAGCATTAATACAGTTATGTACTAGACTGGACAATGGTAAGCAGAGCCAGTACTTATATCAACAATGGCCTTATCTGTGTGAAGTTTGTATGTTCTCCCTGTGTTTGCGTGGGTTTCCTCCGGGTGCTGTGGTTTCCTCCCACACTCCAAAAAACATACTGTTAGGTTAATTGGCTGCTATCAAAATTGACCCTAGTCTCTCCCTCTCTGTCTGTGTGTGAGTGTGTGTCTATATTAGGGAATTTAGACTGTAAGCTCCAATAGGGTAGGGACTGATGTGAATGGGTTCTCTGTACAGCGCTGCGCTATTAGTGACACTATATAAATAAATGATAATGAGGATGATGATGATATGTGTTTACTATGCCTATACACATAGCCAGCTTTCACACTTGATTGGCAGATTAATGCATCATTATTGCTAAGTTTGATAACAGTTGTCTAATACAATGACACTGGTAGAGAAAACCACTATAGACATTCACATAAGCAGCTCTCATCATCATCATTTATGGCATAAGACTTCTTTAATTATACTAAGTTTTTGAGCAGGTCTGCATTATACTTAATTATATAAGGGAGATGTACTTTTAGTAAAAAGTAGCTCTCCAATTTCAAAAGTACATCAACGTAGTATTAATACTTAGATTTAAAGATTTTCTGGGATAAATGAAATACATTCCCAGCAGCCATCTCCCTTTGCCTCTATCTTATTGCATATTTTGTCCTAATGTGCTTTCATATTTACATGTCACCATGTTTCCATTGGCTAGTACCTTAAAGTCAGATGTCTGTCAAGCAAACTGACCAGTGACAGAATTGCTTTGTGAGGTTTACATCTTTATGACATCAAATGCTTCACATGAAAAATGCAGTTCATTGTCAAAAATCAGCTATATTAGGAGAGTGAGAATTGTGTTTTAGCATCAATTACACACTAAATATGCTGTCATTGTGTATGTTTAATGGATGTCTTTCAGTTTTAAAGATAGACAGACGGATAGATAGATAGAAAGATAGAAAGATAGATAGATAGATAGATAGACAGACAGACTGATTTCAACTGGAAGCAGTGCTTACATATTGCTTAATTTTTGGTGGTTATTAAATAGTATGGGTAGGCAAGAAAAGTGCATATATCTTTTATTAGCATAAACTTACCCAAATGCGCTCTTGCATATTTAAGGCATTCAAAGTAATAATATTTCACAGCATTAATACAGTTATGTACTAGACTGGACAATGGTAAGCAGAGCCAGTACTTATATCAACAATGGCCTTATCTGTGTGAAGTTTGTATGTTCTCCCTGTGTTTGCGTGGGTTTCCTCCGGGTGCTGTGGTTTCCTCCCACACTCCAAAAAACATACTGTTAGGTTAATTGGCTGCTATCAAAATTGACCCTAGTCTCTCCCTCTCTGTCTGTGTGTGAGTGTGTGTCTATATTAGGGAATTTAGACTGTAAGCTCCAATAGGGTAGGGACTGATGTGAATGGGTTCTCTGTACAGCGCTGCGCTATTAGTGACACTATATAAATAAATGATAATGAGGATGATGATGATATGTGTTTACTATGCCTATACACATAGCCAGCTTTCACACTTGATTGGCAGATTAATGCATCATTATTGCTAAGTTTGATAACAGTTGTCTAATACAGTGACACTGGTAGAGAAAACCACTATAGACATTCACATAAGCAGCTCTCATCATCATCATTTATGGCATAAGACTTCTTTAATTATACTAAGTTTTTGAGCAGGTCTGCATTATACTTAATTATATAAGGGAGATGTACTTTTAGTAAAAAGTAGCTCTCCAATTTCAAAAGTACATCAACGTAGTATTAATACTTAGATTTAAAGATTTTCTGGGATAAATGAAATACATTCCCAGCAGCCATCTCCCTTTGCCTCTATCTTATTGCATATTTTGTCCTAATGTGCTTTCATATTTACATGTCACCATGTTTCCATTGGCTAGTACCTTAAAGTCAGATGTCTGTCAAGCAAACTGACCAGTGACAGAATTGCTTTGTGAGGTTTACATCTTTATGACATCAAATGCTTCACATGAAAAATGCAGTTCATTGTCAAAAATCAGCTATATTAGGAGAGTGAGAATTGTGTTTTAGCATCAATTACACACTAAATATGCTGTCATTGTGTATGTTTAATGGATGTCTTTCAGTTTTAAAGATAGACAGACGGATAGATAGATAGAAAGATAGAAAGATAGATAGATAGATAGATAGACAGACAGACAGACTGATTTCAACTGGAAGCAGTGCTTACATATTGCTTAATTTTTGGTGGTTATTAAATAGTATGGGTAGGCAAGAAAAGTGCATATATCTTTTATTAGCATAAACTTACCCAAATGCGCTCTTGCATATTTAAGGCATTCAAAGTAATAATATTTCACAGCATTAATACAGTTATGTACTAGACTGGACAATGGTAAGCAGAGCCAGTACTTATATCAACAATGGCCTTATCTGTGTGAAGTTTGTATGTTCTCCCTGTGTTTGCGTGGGTTTCCTCCGGGTGCTGTGGTTTCCTCCCACACTCCAAAAAACATACTGTTAGGTTAATTGGCTGCTATCAAAATTGACCCTAGTCTCTCCCTCTCTGTCTGTGTGTGAGTGTGTGTCTATATTAGGGAATTTAGACTGTAAGCTCCAATAGGGTAGGGACTGATGTGAAAGGGTTCTCTGTACAGCGCTGCGCTATTAGTGACACTATATAAATAAATGATAATGAGGATGATGATGATATGTGTTTACTATGCCTATACACATAGCCAGCTTTCACACTTGATTGGCAGATTAATGCATCATTATTGCTAAGTTTGATAACAGTTGTCTAATACAGTGACACTGGTAGAGAAAACCACTATAGACATTCACATAAGCAGCTCTCATCATCATCATTTATGGCATAAGACTTCTTTAATTATACTAAGTTTTTGAGCAGGTCTGCATTATACTTAATTATATAAGGGAGATGTACTTTTAGTAAAAAGTAGCTCTCCAATTTCAAAAGTACATCAACGTAGTATTAATACTTAGATTTAAAGATTTTCTGGGATAAATGAAATACATTCCCAGCAGCCATCTCCCTTTGCCTCTATCTTATTGCATATTTTGTCCTAATGTGCTTTCATATTTACATGTCACCATGTTTCCATTGGCTAGTACCTTAAAGTCAGATGTCTGTCAAGCAAACTGACCAGTGACAGAATTGCTTTGTGAGGTTTACATCTTTATGACATCAAATGCTTCACATGAAAAATGCAGTTCATTGTCAAAAATCAGCTATATTAGGAGAGTGAGAATTGTGTTTTAGCATCAATTACACACTAAATATGCTGTCATTGTGTATGTTTAATGGATGTCTTTCAGTTTTAAAGATAGACAGACCGATAGATAGATAGAAAGATAGAAAGATAGATAGATAGAAAGATAGATAGATAGATAGACAGACAGACTGATTTCAACTGGAAGCAGTGCTTACATATTGCTTAATTTTTGGTGGTTATTAAATAGTATGGGTAGGCAAGAAAAGTGCATATATCTTTTATTAGCATAAACTTTGCCAAATGCGCTCTTGCATATTTAAGGCATTCAAAGTAATAATATTTCACAGCATTAATACAGTTATGTACTAGACTGGACAATGGTAAGCAGAGCCAATACTTATATCAACAATGGCCTTATCTGTGTGAAGTTTGTATGTTCTCCCTGTGTTTGCGTGGGTTTCCTCCGGGTGCTGTGGTTTCCTCCCACACTCCAAAAAACATACTGTTAGGTTAATTGGCTGCTATCAAAATTGACCCTAGTCTCTCCCTCTCTGTCTGTGTGTGAGTGTGTGTCTATATTAGGGAATTTAGACTGTAAGCTCCAATAGGGTAGGGACTGATGTGAATGGGTTCTCTGTACAGCGCTGCGCTATTAGTGACACTATATAAATAAATGATAATGAGGATGATGATGATATGTGTTTACTATGCCTATACACATAGCCAGCTTTCACACTTGATTGGCAGATTAATGCATCATTATTGCTAAGTTTGATAACAGTTGTCTAATACAGTGACACTGGTAGAGAAAACCACTATAGACATTCACATAAGCAGCTCTCATCATCATCATTTATGGCATAAGACTTCTTTAATTATACTAAGTTTTTGAGCAGGTCTGCATTATACTTAATTATATAAGGGAGATGTACTTTTAGTAAAAAGTAGCTCTCCAATTTCAAAAGTACATCAACGTAGTATTAATACTTTGACAAGTGAGGCTATTAGGACGAACGCACTTAAAGGGCGACAGGGTTTGTAACAAGCTGAATGATGACCTGGTGTGTTTTAACATGGGGTGGGGACCGACCAATGGGGGTCCATGTGGGAGGGACCTTGATAGAATATAGCAGGATGTACTTCCTGCTTTACTTCACTTGCAGCACGAGATCCAGAGGGATACCCAGCAGCGAGGAAAACGGATAAGTCCCATTTTGTGGTTTATTCTTTGTTTTATTGTATCCTTTTGCCCATTTCCATTTGCCTTTAACGTTCCCCCTCCCGTTATTATTTTAAAACCAGCCTTCTTCTTCTCCCCTTGTCTTTACCTGCCTCTCATTCGGCCTGCCCCCCCCCCCTCTTCCTTCAGCCCCTCATTTACCGTTCCCGCCGTCACCCCCTCCCTTCGTTTGCCATTAGTTTCTTTCCCTCCAGCCACCAGCATAATGCCCCGTCCCAAGAGAAATGCTCCTCGCCCGGCACGCCTCAGGTCCCCCTCTCCCACCCCCTCCCGCCGCCATCTTACAGCCTCAGCCTCAGCCTCTGCCCTCCAAACCCCAGCCCTCACTCCAGACATGCCGCTAAGCGGCGATAATGCACGGCCCCCCCTGGGATCCTCTCCCGGGCACTCCCCAGCATTTCGCGCCACTAGGCGCAGCGGCGCCCCCTCCCCTCTCCCCCCGGCCGGTTCGCGCATGCGCAGAACGCGCGCTCCATCGCGCCCGGCCGGATCCAGCAGCGCAGCCAATCTATATGACATGGCTGCAGGGGCAGCCAGCGTTTCTGTCAGGGAGCTTAGCGGGCAGCCTCAGCGGTCCCAGCAAGTAGCCGTCACCCCCCCTCCCCAGGCTAACACATTAGGTGTCCTTTCAACCAGCCCTGTTGAGGATAGGAGCCATTCCCAGTTCAGATTATGTCCCATCACCCCTCCCGTGGCAGCCCACGGCTTCAGGTCACGAGGTCATAACCCTCCAGCACCCCACCAATTGCATTTCCCTCCCAGCCCATTCCTGCCCCATAGTAGTGGTGGATCAGCATGGGGGTCACAACATGGCAGAGGTCAAGAGTTCAGCAGGTCACAAGGACATACCTCGGGTCACGGGGAATTCCAGCACCATGCGGGTGGGTGGGACACACTTCCTGCCAGGGCCTCAATGGATTTCAGTGACCGGTCCGAGGCGCCTGTATGGCCCTCTTCACGCCGGCAACGCCTGTCACCTCCAGCGTCTCGCCCATACACGTCACGAAGGGTCTCTTCCCCGGGGATCGTGGCGGGTGGGTTCACCCATAGGGGTCACGGGGTCAGGACTGATAACATTATAGTCGATTATCACCACTCCAGCGGCGGTAATTTAAGTCCAGGGCCTCTCCCCCTAGGGGGGCGGGCTACCTCCGGGTTTAGCGATCGGATGCGGGAGGAATTTTCTACGTTCCCTAGCCCTGACCATTTAGCGGCTTTCAACCCGTGTAACGTAGATAGAGACATCAACGCGGCGCGGCGGCGCTTGGACTATTTGCCCAGATCTCAGCTGACTGTTCCCCTTCCCGTTTCAGAGACTACTGTTACAAATCCGGAGTCGAGGGTCGGTCGGAACGATCGTTCGGGGTCCGAGTCTCGTGATATGAGGTCGGCAGGGTCCAGGGAGGATGCGGTCCGGGACACGGCTGGTGGACAGGTCGCGGCAACTGCACTCGGGGAGACGTCTGTCGGTGCTGGGAATACCGCTCCTGTCGGTGAGTCCATTTCCGTTAACACACATAAATCACACTTGTTGGCATCACCTGTCTTATCTACCAGCAGTGGGTCCTCCGGCTCGGGGGACAGGCCCAGAAAATTAATTAAGTTGTTAGAAACAGAATTGTTAGGAAAACGGAGTAAGCACACACCCCAATCAGGAGACACAGACCAACCAGCGGCTCGTAGCGAATTGGGGCAGGTAGAATCCCTGGAAATTACACACGGCATAAGGCCTAGCGTACGTGATAGAATTAGGAGGGGCAAGTACGTGGATATGTACGCGTTAACCGGGGAAGATAGGAAGGCGCTGGCGGCCGCCTGTGAGAGGTCGGGAATGGGGGAGGAGAAATACAGATCCTTCTCTAGATGGGTTAATGCCTTCTCCATTTTCGCTACAATATATGTAGAGACCCGTCCCAGCGAACAAGCGGAGGTATGGAGGTATATGCACCTTATTAGTGGGATGTACGTAAAGGACGGCCCGGTAATTTGGAGGGCATATGACGAGCTTTTCAGGAAACGGATGAGTGGGCGTGAGAGACTTCCTCTGGGATCGAAAGACATTGACACCTGGCTGGAGTTAATGAGGCCCAGCAGTCAGTCTGCAGAGGGTAGCTCTGTCAGGCGGTTTCAAGGGCCGGGGAGGACGCAGAATGTCCTCCCCCCAAAATGAAGGTGTTATGACTTCAATGCAGGGGCCTGTCAAAGAGGCTCAGCCTGCAGATTAAGACACATTTGCACGTCATGTAACGGCCATCACCCTGCCAACGAATGCGCAAAGTCCCGTGGAAGTGGGGGACGGGGAAGAGGCTCTGGCTCAGCTCTGCCGAGTCAAGGGGCCGTCGCCAATTGATTTGGTTGAGCTGGATAAGTGGCTGGGGTGGTTTGATGATAAGGTGACTGGGTCCCTTCTCCATGACGGCTTTCATTTTGGCTTTAAACTCCCGGTCCAAGGTAGCGTTTCCTCGGCAGCTCCGGTTAATCTGAAATCGGCGCTCGCTTTCCCAGAAGTATTAGACGAAAAAATAGGGAAGGAGGTTGGTTTGGGTCGCATGATTGGCCCGTTCCGACTTCCTCCTATTCCCAATCTGATTTTGTCCCCAGTAGGGGTAGTTCCCAAAAAAGCGGTAGGAAAGTTTAGATTGATCCAGCACTTGTCTCATCCTGCCGGTAAATCCGTGAATGACGCAATTGACGTTAATCTCAGTTCTGTCAGTTATCAGTCATTCGAATCGGCCCTAGCGCTGGTCCAGGAATGCGGCAGGGGCTCCTTGTTGGCCAAAGTGGATATCGAATCGGCGTTCAGATTGCTGCCCCTTCACCCTGAGTCGTATCAATTCATGGGTTTCCGGCATCGTGGTGAATACTACATCGATCGCTGCCTGCCCATGGGTTGTTCGATCTCATGCGCACTGTTCGAGAAATTTAGCGGTTTCTTGCATTGGTGCATTCAGGCCGGGACAGGGTGTCGGTGGATCGCGCATTATCTTGACGACTTCCTGGTTATCGGGCCGCCTGGTACCACGGTTTGTCGAGATACGCTTTTTTCCACGGAGGCCTTGTTTAGGGTTTTAGGCGTTCCCATCGCAGCAGACAAGACGGAGGACCCAATTACATGTCTCTCATTCCTCGGGATCGAGATTGACACGCTAGCAGGGATATGCAGGCTTCCAGCAGACAAGGTTACAAAGATGTATGAGGCTATCACAGAAGTGCTAGGGGCAAACGTTAGTACCCTGAGGTCGATACAGTCCCTGTTAGGGCGGTTCAACTTTGCCTGCCGTGTAATACCCATGGGGAGGGTTTTCTGTAGGAAGCTCCAAAGAGCCACAGCAGGTAGGAGTAGGCCACATGCAGTCATACAACTATCCAAGGTGGTTAGGGAGGATCTTCAGATATGGCTCATTTTTCTTAGGGGTTTTAATGGCAAGCGTATTTGGCCGTCACCTCCAGTAACAAACGGGGAAATTAACTTGTTCACAGACGCTGCTGGGGCATCCGGCTTTGGGGCTTATCTGGATGGACACTGGTGTGCAGATAGCTGGCCCGATGATTGGCACAGGGATGGGACCACTAGGAACTTGTTGGTTCTTGAATTATTCCCGATTGTGGTGGCAATTGAATTATGGGCACCCGTTTTGCGGGGTAGGCACATAGTTTTTTGGTGTGACAATTTGGGGGTGGTCCAGTCCATCAACAAGCAGAGTGCATCGGCCTACCAGGCAATATTGCTCTTGCGGCACCTAGTGTTGCGCTGTTTGCAGAATGACATTTCATTCAGGGCGAGGCATGTTCCGGGGGTGCAGAATAGCCTAGCAGATGCGTTGTCCCGATTCCACTGGGACAGGTTTCGCAGCCTTGCTCCTCACGCAGACCGTGTTGGTACCCCGTGTCCCCCTTGTGTTTGGCAGATCATCAAGCCGGCATAAGAGGCCTCGCGGAACAAGCGGTAGCTCCCTCCACCCTGAGATCCTATCAGGCGTCATGGAGACGGTGGTCGTTGTTCAGCAGGCAGAAAGACCAATCCGAGGCAGGTCAGAGAGATGCTATGCTAGCCTTTATGTGGGACAGATATTCCGAAGGTGATTCTAAGACCTCTATGGCATCTACCCTGGCTGGTATATCATTTATGGCCAAGCTGCAGGGTTACCCGGACGTTACCAAACAATTTTTAATTAATAAGGCCTTGAAGGGTTGGGGGAGAATCCGTCCTTCTCATAGCGATGCCCGTTTACCAATTACCCTTAACATCTTGGAGGATTTGATACGGAGAGTGGGTTTGGTTACCTCGGACGAATACGAGAAGCTTTTATTTAGTTTGGCTTTTTCCATGGCCTTTTTTGGGGCTTTTCGCATTTCGGAGCTGGTAGCTAGGTCCAGAGGGCATCAAGAGTCTGGGTTGAGAGCAGAACATGTCAGTCTGGGCGAAGGGACCTTTGCCTGCAAAATAGTTAGATCTAAGACTGATCAGAGCGGGAAGGGATCGTGGGTGCAGTTAGCTCCTCAACAGCTTCAGCATATCTGCCCGTTTAGGCTGGCGTCACAGTTTATGAGCAGGAGACCCCAGGCCAACTTGTTTCTGTGTCACAGTAATAGCATTCCTCTGACTAAATATCAATTTGCGGCCATTTTAAAGCGGACCTTACAGTCGCTTAATTTAAACAGCACCTTATACGGGACTCACTCATTTAGGATCGGGGCAGCTACATCTGCCGCTTTGGCTGGATCTTCTAACGAAGCTATAAAAGCTTTGGGCCGCTGGAAGTCCACGGCTTACCAGTCTTATGTGAGAATTGACAAAGTTATTGATTGAATGTTGTGTTGTTTAACAATTTATTGTGATTTGCAGTTTTTCTTTTCACACTTTCCTTCTCGTCTGAGCCTTCAAACCATCCCATCCCACTTCCCTTACCCATCCCATCTTCCCCTCCACTTGGTGGGCTACCCTGGGCTTTTCCGCTCGCCGCTTTAACGCGGGGGCGCGAAGGGATTTTCACCCGGGTTTCCCTGGGCGTAAGTCCTGATTAGTGGTGTGCAGCCGGGGTTTTTCCGGGTGTTGTTTACCTTCGCCTGGGTGGTCTGCTCCCTGTTTGTGTCTACCTTCCCTTACCCCCCTTCGTGTTACGTTTTTCTGTTAACAAGCACTTATCCTTCTTATACCTGTATACCACGCCTGTCTGTCTGCCCAATTCAATGATTTCATGCTAACATGGGTTCTCTGATTTCAGGTGATGGTGTTAGAACTAAGACGGTGTGGATCATCGGTCATTCGTTTGTTTTTTGGGCCGCTGGCCACCCCAGGTCAAAAAGTATCTCGGATAATTGCGGCACGGTGATTAGATGGTGGGGTAAAAGAGGTTTAGGCTGGCAGGACCTTATTCCGTGGTTGACTAGGCTCATAAAACAACAAGGCCCACCGGACGTTCTGGTTGTACATGCGGGAGGTAACGATTTAGGTAAGGGTAAATCATTAGATCTCATCGTTAAAATCAGAGAGGACCTACGTCAAATACATGAGGCGTGGCCAGACATCACTATTGGTTGGTCAGCACTCATTCCCCGTTTAGTATGGAGGACAGCCATTCCTATAAAAAAGATGACGGCTATGGTTAGGAAGCTAAATAGTGCCATCCGAAAAATAGTACGGTCCATGGGAGGCATAGTCATAGACCACCCGGGGTTAGGGGTAGAGGCACCACATCTTTTTAGACGGGACGGCGTTCACCTTAATGAAGAGGGTATGGGTTTCTTTATAGACAGGATTTACGGGGGAGTGGAGGCGTGTTTCGGTTAGTTGGTGGCGGGCTGCGGCGTCTGTAGGGCGCAGCGGGGTAGGAAGGCACTGCGTTCAGCGGCTGATTAGTGGGCGCACTGGTAGTTGGTCGTAGGTCACTGCCCCCTTTGATGTAACAGTAACTCCTTTTGGTCCTTCGGTGAGGAGGGTCCCTGTCCGGCTCGGTGAGGGAGGGCAGCGTGAGTTGTAAGGGGCAGTCACTCTGACGCCAACTCAGCGCTATGTATGTAGGGATTTGTTCCCCCGTGTTTTTTGCGGACTTACGGCAGTTTGCGCCAGTCCATTAAGTAATCGTGTGTGATCAGCTCGTGAGCTGTCCCGCAGTGCTCTTTCTCCGCCACCATAGGTTAGTTAATATAAAATCCTTATAATAAAATTCCTGCCAAGGTTTAATAACTTATTCAGGTCTCCGTGTCTTTATTTGCATGCTATGGTATAAAGTTAAGGTTAATGTGAAGTTTGTGGTAACATACACAGTGAGCCCTTTAAGATTTAAAGATTTTCTGGGATAAATGAAATACATTCCCAGCAGCCATCTCCCTTTGCCTCTATCTTATTGCATATTTTGTCCTAATGTGCTTTCATATTTACATGTCACCATGTTTCCATTGGCTAGTACCTTAAAGTCAGATGTCTGTCAAGCAAACTGACCAGTGACAGAATTGCTTTGTGAGGTTTACATCTTTATGACATCAAATGCTTCACATGAAAAATGCAGTTCATTGTCAAAAATCAGCTATATTAGGAGAGTGAGAATTGTGTTTTAGCATCAATTACACACTAAATATGCTGTCATTGTGTATGTTTAATGGATGTCTTTCAGTTTTAAAGATAGACAGACGGATAGATACATAGAAAGATAGAAAGATAGAAAGATAGATAGATAGATAGATAGAAAGATAGATAGATAGATAGACAGACAGACAGACTGATTTCAACTGGAAGCAGTGCTTACATATTGCTTAATTTTTGGTGGTTATTAAATAGTATGGGTAGGCAAGAAAAGTGCATATATCTTTTATTAGCATAAACTTACCCAAATGCGCTCTTGCATATTTAAGGCATTCAAAGTAATAATATTTCACAGCATTAATACAGTTATGTACTAGACTGGACAATGGTAAGCAGAGCCAGTACTTATATCAACAATGGCCTTATCTGTGTGAAGTTTGTATGTTCTCCCTGTGTTTGCGTGGGTTTCCTCCGGGTGCTGTGGTTTCCTCCCACACTCCAAAAAACATACTGTTAGGTTAATTGGCTGCTATCAAAATTGACCCTAGTCTCTCCCTCTCTGTCTGTGTGTGAGTGTGTGTCTATATTAGGGAATTTAGACTGTAAGCTCCAATAGGGTAGGGACTGATGTGAATGGGTTCTCTGTACAGCGCTGCGCTATTAGTGACACTATATAAATAAATGATAATGAGGATGATGATGATATGTGTTTACTATGCCTATACACATAGCCAGCTTTCACACTTGATTGGCAGATTAATGCATCATTATTGCTAAGTTTGATAACAGTTGTCTAATACAGTGACACTGGTAGAGAAAACCACTATAGACATTCACATAAGCAGCTCTCATCATCATCATTTATGGCATAAGACTTCTTTAATTATACTAAGTTTTTGAGCAGGTCTGCATTATACTTAATTATATAAGGGAGATGTACTTTTAGTAAAAAGTAGCTCTCCAATTTCAAAAGTACATCAACGTAGTATTAATACTTAGATTTAAAGATTTTCTGGGATAAATGAAATACATTCCCAGCAGCCATCTCCCTTTGCCTCTATCTTATTGCATATTTTGTCCTAATGTGCTTTCATATTTACATGTCACCATGTTTCCATTGGCTAGTACCTTAAAGTCAGATGTCTGTCAAGCAAACTGACCAGTGACAGAATTGCTTTGTGAGGTTTACATCTTTATGACATCAAATGCTTCACATGAAAAATGCAGTTCATTGTCAAAAATCAGCTATATTAGGAGAGTGAGAATTGTGTTTTAGCATCATTTACACACTAAATATGCTGTCATTGTGTATGTTTAATGGATGTCTTTCAGTTTTAAAGATAGACAGACGGATAGATAGATAGAAAGATAGAAAGATAGATAGATAGAAAGATAGATAGATAGATAGATAGATAGACAGACAGACAGACTGATTTCAACTGGAAGCA
>NW_027447213.1:0-35483 GCF_038048845.1 Mixophyes fleayi | reverse complement strand
CAACAATTATCAACTTTCTAAGTCTTTCTGAGCAGGAGAAATCGCAAAACATAGTCATTTATTCATTGCCGTCCAAAAACAACACTTTTTTACACTCCTGTCTCCCTTTCTCTTGGAAACAATGACTTACATCAATACTTTTACATAATTCTTGTTTCTCCTGACATTTCTAACATTGCCCACAATTATCAACTTTCTTAGTCTTTTTGAGCAGGAGAAATCGCAGAACATAGTCATTTCTTCATTGCAGTCCAAAAACAACGCTTTTTTACACTCCTGTCTCCATTTCTCTTGGAAACAATGACTTACATCAATCCTTTTACATAATTCTTGTTTCTCCTGACATTTCTAACATTGAACACAATTATCAACTTTCTAAGTCTTTCTGAGCAGGAGAAACCGCAAAATATAGTCATTTCTTCATTGCCGTCCAAAAACAACGCTTTTTTACACTCCTGTCTCCCTTTCTTCTGGAAACAATGACTTACATCAATCCTTTTACATAATTCTTGTTTCTCATGACATTTCTAACATTGCCCACAATTATCAACTTTCTAAGTCTTTCTGAGCAAGAGAAATCGCAAAACAGTCATTTATTCATTGCCGTCCAAAAACAATGCTTTTTTACACTCCAGTCTCCCTTTCTCTTGGAAACAATGACTTACATCAATCCTTTTACATAATTCTTGTTTCTCCTGACATTTCTAACATTGCCCACAAATATCAACTTTCTAAGTCTTTCTGAGCAGGAGAAATCGCAAAACATAGTCATTTCTTCATTGCAGTCCAAAAACAACGCTTTTTTACTCTCCAGTCTCCCTTTCTCTTGGAAACAATGACTTACATCAATCCTTTTACATAATTCTTGTTTCTCATGACATTTCTAACATTGTCCACAATTATCAACTTTCTAAGTCTTTCTGAGCAGGAGAAATCGCAAAACATAGTCATTTCTTCATTGCAGTCCAAAAACAACGCTTTTTTACACTCCAGTCTCCCTTTCTCTTGGAAACAATGACTTACATCAATCCTTTTACATAATTCTTGTTTCTCATGACATTTCTAACATTGCCCACAATTATCAACTTTCTAAGTCTTTCTGAGCAGGAGAAATCGCAAAATATAGTCATTTCTTCATTGCCGTCCAAAAACAACGCTTTTTTACACTCCTGTCTCCCATTCTCCTGGAAACAATGACTTACATCAATCCTTTTACATAATTCTTGTTTCTCATGACATTTCTAACATTGCCCACAATTATCAACTTTCTAAGTCTTTCTGAGCAGGAGAAATCGCAAAACATAGTCATTTCTTCATTGCCGTCCAAAAACAACACTTTTTTACACTCCTGTCTCCCTTTCTCTTGGAAACAATGACTTACATCAATACTTTTACATAATTCTTGTTTCTCCTGACATTTCTAACATTGCCCACAATTATCAACTTTCTAAGTCTTTTTGAGCAGGAGAAATCGCAGAACATAGTCATTTCTTCATTGCAGTCCAAAAACAACGCTTTTTTACACTCCTGTCTCCATTTCTCTTGGAAACAATGACTTACATCAATCCTTTTACATAATTCTTGTTTCTCCTGACATTTCTAACATTGCCCACAATTATCAACTTTCTAAGTCTTTCTGAGCAGGAGAAACCGCAAAATATAGTCATTTCTTCATTGCCGTCCAAAAACAACGCTTTTTTACACTCCTGTCTCCCTTTCTCCTGGAAACAATGACTTACATCAATCCTTTTACATAATTCTTGTTTCTCATGACATTTCTAACATTGCCCACAATTATCAACTTTCTAAGTCTTTCTGAGCAGGAGAAATCGCAAAATATAGTCATTTCTTCATTGCCGTCCAAAAACAACGCTTTTTTACACTCCTGTCTCCCTTTCTCTTGGAAACAATGACTTACATCAATACTTTTACATAATTCTTATTTCTCCTGACATTTCTAACATTGCCCACAATTATCAACTTTCTAAGTCTTTTTGAGCAGGAGAAATTGCAGAACATAGTCATTTCTTCATTGCAGTCCAAAAACAACGCTTTTTTACACTCCTGTCTCCATTTCTCTTGGAAACAATGACTTACATCAATCCTTTTACATAATTCTTGTTTCTCCTGACATTTCTAACATTGCCCACAATTATCAACTTTCTAAGTCTTTCTGAGCAGGAGAAACCGCAAAATATAGTAATTTCTTCATTGCCGTCCAAAAACAACGCTTTTTTACACTCCTGTCTCCCTTTCTCCTGGAAACAATGACTTACATCAATCCTTTTACACAATTCTTGTTTCTCATGACATTTCTAACATTGCCAACAATTATCAACTTTCTAAGTCTTTCTGAGCAGGAGAAATCGCAAAACATAGTCATTTATTCATTGCCGTCCAAAAACAACACTTTTTTACACTCCTGTCTCCCTTTCTCTTGGAAACAATGACTTACATCAATACTTTTACATAATTCTTGTTTCTCCTGACATTTCTAACATTGCCCACAATTATCAACTTTCTTAGTCTTTTTGAGCAGGAGAAATCGCAGAACATAGTCATTTCTTCATTGCAGTCCAAAAACAACGCTTTTTTACACTCCTGTCTCCATTTCTCTTGGAAACAATGACTTACATCAATCCTTTTACATAATTCTTGTTTCTCCTGACATTTCTAACATTGAACACAATTATCAACTTTCTAAGTCTTTCTGAGCAGGAGAAACCGCAAAATATAGTCATTTCTTCATTGCCGTCCAAAAACAACGCTTTTTTACACTCCTGTCTCCCTTTCTTCTGGAAACAATGACTTACATCAATCCTTTTACATAATTCTTGTTTCTCATGACATTTCTAACATTGCCCACAATTATCAACTTTCTAAGTCTTTCTGAGCAAGAGAAATCGCAAAACAGTCATTTATTCATTGCCGTCCAAAAACAATGCTTTTTTACACTCCAGTCTCCCTTTCTCTTGGAAACAATGACTTACATCAATCCTTTTACATAATTCTTGTTTCTCCTGACATTTCTAACATTGCCCACAAATATCAACTTTCTAAGTCTTTCTGAGCAGGAGAAATCGCAAAACATAGTCATTTCTTCATTGCAGTCCAAAAACAACGCTTTTTTACTCTCCAGTCTCCCTTTCTCTTGGAAACAATGACTTACATCAATCCTTTTACATAATTCTTGTTTCTCATGACATTTCTAACATTGTCCACAATTATCAACTTTCTAAGTCTTTCTGAGCAGGAGAAATCGCAAAACATAGTCATTTCTTCATTGCAGTCCAAAAACAACGCTTTTTTACACTCCAGTCTCCCTTTCTCTTGGAAACAATGACTTACATCAATCCTTTTACATAATTCTTGTTTCTCATGACATTTCTAACATTGCCCACAATTATCAACTTTCTAAGTCTTTCTGAGCAGGAGAAATCGCAAAATATAGTCATTTCTTCATTGCCGTCCAAAAACAACGCTTTTTTACACTCCTGTCTCCCATTCTCCTGGAAACAATGACTTACATCAATCCTTTTACATAATTCTTGTTTCTCATGACATTTCTAACATTGCCCACAATTATCAACTTTCTAAGTCTTTCTGAGCAGGAGAAATCGCAAAACATAGTCATTTCTTCATTGCCGTCCAAAAACAACACTTTTTTACACTCCTGTCTCCCTTTCTCTTGGAAACAATGACTTACATCAATACTTTTACATAATTCTTGTTTCTCCTGACATTTCTAACATTGCCCACAATTATCAACTTTCTAAGTCTTTTTGAGCAGGAGAAATCGCAGAACATAGTCATTTCTTCATTGCAGTCCAAAAACAACGCTTTTTTACACTCCTGTCTCCATTTCTCTTGGAAACAATGACTTACATCAATCCTTTTACATAATTCTTGTTTCTCCTGACATTTCTAACATTGCCCACAATTATCAACTTTCTAAGTCTTTCTGAGCAGGAGAAACCGCAAAATATAGTCATTTCTTCATTGCCGTCCAAAAACAACGCTTTTTTACACTCCTGTCTCCCTTTCTCCTGGAAACAATGACTTACATCAATCCTTTTACATAATTCTTGTTTCTCATGACATTTCTAACATTGCCCACAATTATCAACTTTCTAAGTCTTTCTGAGCAGGAGAAATCGCAAAATATAGTAATTTCTTCATTGCCGTCCAAAAACGCTTTTTTACACTCCTGTCTCCCCTTCTCCTGGAAACAATGACTTACATCAATCCTTTTACATAATTCTTGTTTCTCATGACATTTCTAACATTGCCCACAAATATCAACTTTCTAAGTCTTTCTGAGCAGGAGAAATCGCAAAACATAGACATTTCTGCATTGCAGTCCAAAAACAACGCTTTTTTACACTCCAGTCTCCCTTTCTCTTGGAAACAATGACTTACATCAATCCTTTTACATAATTCTTGTTTCTCCTGACATTTCTAACATTGCCCACAATTATCAACTTTCTAAGTCTTTCTGAGCAGGAGAAATCGCAAAATATAGTCATTTCTTCATTGCCGTCCAAAAACAATGCTTTTTTACACTCCTGTCTCCCTTTCTCCTGGAAACAATGACTTACATCAATCCTTTTACATAATTCTTGTTTCTCATGACATTTCTAACATTGTCCACAATTATCAACTTTCGTAAGTCTTTCTGAGCAGGAGAAATCGCAAAACATAGTCATTTCTTCATTGCAGTCCAAAAACAACGCTTTTTTACACTCCAGTCTCCCTTTCTCTTGGAAACAATGACTTACATCAATCCTTTTACATAATTCTTGTTTCTCCTGACATTTCTAACATTGCCCACAATTATCAACTTTCTAAGTCTTTCTGAGCAGGAGAAATCGCAAAATATAGTAATTTCTTCATTGCCGTCCAAAAACAACGCTTTTTTACACTCCTGTCTCCCCTTCTCCTGGAAACAATGACTTACATCAATCCTTTTACATAATTCTTGTTTCTCATGACATTTCTAACATTGCCCACAAATTGCCCACAAATTGATATTTGTGGGTCTTTCTGAGCAGGAGAAATCGCAAAACATAGTCATTTCTTCATTGCAGTCCAAAAACAACGCTTTTTTACACTCCAGTCTCCCTTTCTCTTGGAAACAATGACTTACATCAATCCTTTTACATAATATTTGTTTCTCATGACATTTCTAACATTGTCCACAATTATAAACTTTCTAAGTCTTTCTGAGCAGGAGAAATCGCAAAACATAGTCATTTCTTCATTGCCGTCCAAAAACAACGCTTTTTTACACTCCTGTCTCCCTTTCTCCTGGAAACAATGACTTACATCAATCCTTTTACATAATTCTTGTTTCTCATGACATTTCTAACATTGTCCACAATTATCAACTTTCTAAGTCTTTCTGAGCAGGAGAAATCGCAAAACATAGTCATTTCTTCATTGCAGTCCAAAAACAATGCTTTTTTACACTCCAGTCTCCCTTTCTCTTGGAAACAATGACTTACATCAATCCTTTTACATAATTCTTGTTTCTCCTGACATTTCTAACATTGCCCACAATTATCAACTTTCTAAGTCTTTCTGAGCAGGAGAAATCGCAAAATATAGTCATTTCTTCATTGCCGTCCAAAAACAACGCTTTTTTACACTCCTGTCTCCCTTTCTCCTGGAAACAATGACTTACATCAATCCTTTTACATAATTCTTGTTTCTCATGACATTTCTAACATTGCCCACAATTATCAACTTTCTAAGTCTTTCTGAGCAGTAGAAATCGCAAAATATAGTAATTTCTTCATTGCCGTCCAAAAACAACGCTTTTTTACACTCCTGTCTCCCCTTCTCCTGGAAACAATGACTTACATCAATCCTTTTACATAATTCTTGTTTCTCATGACATTTCTAACATTGCCCACAATTATCAACTTTCTAAGTCTTTCTGAGCAAGAGAAATCGCAAAACAGTCATTTATTCATTGCCGTCCAAAAACAATGCTTTTTTACACTCCAGTCTCCCTTTCTCTTGGAAACAATGACTTACATCAATCCTTTTACATAATTCTTGTTTCTCCTGAAATTTCTAACATTGCCCACAATTATCAACTTTCTAAGTCTTTCTGAGCAGGAGAAACCGCAAAATATAGTCATTTCTTCATTGCCGTCCAAAAACAACGCTTTTTTACACTCCTGTCTCCCTTTCTCCTGGAAACAATGACTTACATCAATCCTTTTACATAATTCTTGTTTCTCATGACATTTCTAACATTGCCCACAATTATCAACTTTCTAAGTCTTTCTGAGCAGCAGAAATCGCAAAACATAGTCATTTCTTCATTGCCGTCCAAAAACAACACTTTTTTACACTCCTGTCTCCCTTTCTCTTGGAAACAATGACTTACATCAATACTTTTACATAATTCTTGTTTCTCCTGACATTTCTAACATTGCCCACAATTATCAACTTTCTAAGTCTTTCTGAGCAAGAGAAATCGCAAAACAGTCATTTATTCATTGCCGCCCAAAAACAATGCTTTTTTACACTCCTGTCTCCCTTTCTCTTGGAAACAATGACTTACATCAATCCTTTTACATAATTCTTGTTTCTCATGACATTTCTAACATTGTCCACAATTATCAACTTTCTAAGTCTTTCTGAGCAGGAGAAATCGCAAAACATAGTCATTTCTTCATTGCAGTCCAAAAACAACGCTTTTTTACACTCCAGTCTCCCTTTCTCTTGGAAACAATGACTTACATCAATCCTTTTACATAATTCTTGTTTCTCCTGACATTTCTAACATTGCCCACAATTATCAACTTTCTAAGTCTTTTTGAGCAGGAGAAATCGCAGAACATAGTCATTTCTTCATTGCAGTCCAAAAACAACGCTTTTTTACACTCCTGTCTCCATTTCTCTTGGAAACAATGACTTACATCAATCCTTTTACATAATTCTTGTTTCTCCTGACATTTCTAACATTGCCCACAATTATCAACTTTCTAAGTCTTTCTGAGCAGGAGAAATCGCAAAACATAGTCATTACTTCATTGCCGTCCAAAAACAACACTTTTTTACACTCCTGTCTCCCTTTCTCTTGGAAACAATGACTTACATCAATACTTTTACATAATTCTTGTTTCTCCTGACATTTCTAACATTGCCCACAATTATCAACTTTCTAAGTCTTTTTGAGCAGGAGAAATCGCAGAACATAGTCATTTCTTCATTGCAGTCCAAAAACAACGCTTTTTTACACTCCTGTCTCCATTTCTCTTGGAAACAATGACTTACATCAATCCTTTTACATAATTCTTGTTTCTCCTGACATTTCTAACATTGCCCACAATTATCAACTTTCTAAGTCTTTCTGAGCAGGAGAAACCGCAAAATATAGTCATTTCTTCATTGCCGTCCAAAAACAACGCTTTTTTACACTCCTGTCTCCCTTTCTCCTGGAAACAATGACTTACATCAATCCTTTTACATAATTCTTGTTTCTCATGACATTTCTAACATTGCCCACAATTATCAACTTTCTAAGTCTTTCTGAGCAGGAGAAATCGCAAAACATAGTCATTTCTTCATTGCCGTCCAAAAACAACACTTTTTTACACTCCTGTCTCCCTTTCTCTTGGAAACAATGACTTACATCAATACTTTTACATAATTCTTGTTTCTCCTGACATTTCTAACATTGCCCACAATTATCAACTTTCTAAGTCTTTCTGAGCAAGAGAAATCGCAAAACAGTCATTTATTCATTGCCGTCCAAAAACAATGCTTTTTTACACTCCTGTCTCCCTTTCTCTTGGAAACAATGACTTACATCAATCCTTTTACATAATTCTTGTTTCTCATGACATTTCTAACATTGTCCACAATTATCAACTTTCTAAGTCTTTCTGAGCAGGAGAAATCGCAAAACATAGTCATTTCTTCATTGCAGTCCAAAAACAACGCTTTTTTACACTCCAGTCTCCCTTTCTCTTGGAAACAATGACTTACATCAATCCTTTTACATAATTCTTGTTTCTCCTGACATTTCTAACATTGCCCACAATTATCAACTTTCTAAGTCTTTTTGAGCAGGAGAAATCGCAGAACATAGTCATTTCTTCATTGCAGTCCAAAAACAACGCTTTTTTACACTCCTGTCTCCATTTCTCTTGGAAACAATGACTTACATCAATCCTTTTACATAATTCTTGTTTCTCCTGACATTTCTAACATTGCCCACAATTATCAACTTTCTAAGTCTTTCTGAGCAGGAGAAATCGCAAAACATAGTCATTACTTCATTGCCGTCCAAAAACAACACTTTTTTACACTCCTGTCTCCCTTTCTCTTGGAAACAATGACTTACATCAATACTTTTACATAATTCTTGTTTCTCCTGACATTTCTAACATTGCCCACAATTATCAACTTTCTAAGTCTTTTTGAGCAGGAGAAATCGCAGAACATAGTCATTTCTTCATTGCAGTCCAAAAACAACGCTTTTTTACACTCCTGTCTCCATTTCTCTTGGAAACAATGACTTACATCAATCCTTTTACATAATTCTTGTTTCTCCTGACATTTCTAACATTGCCCACAATTATCAACTTTCTAAGTCTTTCTGAGCAGGAGAAACCGCAAAATATAGTCATTTCTTCATTGCCGTCCAAAAACAACGCTATTTTACACTCCTGTCTCCCCTTCTCCTGGAAACAATGACTTACATCAATCCTTTTACATAATTCTTGTTTCTCATGACATTTCTAACATTGCCCACAATTATCAACTTTCTAAGTCTTTCTGAGCAGGAGAAATCGCAAAACATAGTAATTTCTTCATTGCAGTCCAAAAACAACGCTTTTTTACACTCCAGTCTCCCTTTCTCTTGGAAACAATGACTTACATCAATCCTTTTACATAATTCTTGTTTCTCCTGACATTTCTAACATTGCCCACAAATATCAACTTTCTAAGTCTTTCTGAGCAGGAGAAATCGCAGAACATAGTCATTTCTTCATTGCAGTCCAAAAACAACGCTTTTTTACACTCCAGTCTCCCTTTCTCTTGGAAACAATGACTTACATCAATCCTTTTACATAATTCTTGTTTCTCATGACATTTCTAACATTGTCCACAATTATCAACTTTCTAAGTCTTTCTGAGCAGGAGAAATCGCAAAACATAGTCATTTCTTCATTGCAGTCCAAAAACAACGCTTTTTTACACTCCAGTCTCCCTTTCTCTTGGAAACAATGACTTACATCAATCCTTTTACATAATTATTGTTTCTCCTGACATTTCTAACATTGCCCACAATTATCAACTTTCTAAGTCTTTCTGAGCAGGAGAAATCGCAAAATATAGTAATTTCTTCATTGCCGTCCAAAAACAACGCTTTTTTACACTCCTGTCTCCCCTTCTCCTGGAAACAATGACTTACATCAATCCTTTTACATAATTCTTGTTTCTCATGACATTTCTAACATTGCCCACAAATATCAACTTTCTAAGTCTTTCTGAGCAGGAGAAATCGCAAAACATAGTCATTTCTTCATTGCAGTCCAAAAACAACGCTTTTTTACACTCCAGTCTCCCTTTCTCTTGGAAACAATGACTTACATCAATCCTTTTACATAATTCTTGTTTCTCATGACATTTCTAACATTGCCCACAATTATCAACTTTCTAAGTCTTTCTGAGCAGGAGAAATCGCAAAACATAGTCATTTCTTCATTGCAGTCCAAAAACAACGCTTTTTTACACTCCAGTCTCCCTTTCTCTTGGAAACAATGACTTACATCAATCCTTTTACATAATTCTTGTTTCTCCTGACATTTCTAACATTGCCCACAATTATCAACTTTCTAAGTCTTTCTGAGCAGGAGAAATCGCAAAATATAGTCATTTCTTCATTGCCGTCCAAAAACAACGCTTTTTTACACTCCTGTCTCCCTTTCTCCTGGAAACAATGACTTACATCAATCCTTTTACATAATTCTTGTTTCTCATGACATTTCTAACATTGTCCACAATTATCAACTTTCTAAGTCTTTCTGAGCAGGAGAAATCGCAAAACATAGTCATTTCTTCATTGCAGTCCAAAAACAATGCTTTTTTACACTCCAGTCTCCCTTTCTCTTGGAAACAATGACTTACATCAATCCTTTTACATAATTCTTGTTTCTCCTGACATTTCTAACATTGCCCACAATTATCAACTTTCTAAGTCTTTCTGAGCAGGAGAAATCGCAAAATATAGTCATTTCTTCATTGCCGTCCAAAAACAACGCTTTTTTACACTCCTGTCTCCCTTTCTCCTGGAAACAATGACTTACATCAATCCTTTTACATAATTCTTGTTTCTCATGACATTTCTAACATTGCCCACAATTATCAACTTTCTAAGTCTTTCTGAGCAGTAGAAATCGCAAAATATAGTAATTTCTTCATTGCCGTCCAAAAACAACGCTTTTTTACACTCCTGTCTCCCCTTCTCCTGGAAACAATGACTTACATCAATCCTTTTACATAATTCTTGTTTCTCATGACATTTCTAACATTGCCCACAATTATCAACTTTCTAAGTCTTTCTGAGCAAGAGAAATCGCAAAACAGTCATTTATTCATTGCCGTCCAAAAACAATGCTTTTTTACACTCCAGTCTCCCTTTCTCTTGGAAACAATGACTTACATCAATCCTTTTACATAATTCTTGTTTCTCCTGACATTTCTAACATTGCCCACAAATATCAACTTTCTAAGTCTTTCTGAGCAGGAGAAATCGCAGAAAATAGTCATTTCTTCATTGCAGTCCAAAAACAACGCTTTTTTACACTCCAGTCTCCCTTTCTCTTGGAAACAATGACTTACATCAATCCTTTTACATAATTCTTGTTTCTCATGACATTTCTAACATTGTCCACAATTATCAACTTTCTAAGTCTTTCTGAGCAGGAGAAATCGCAAAACATAGTCATTTCTTCATTGCAGTCCAAAAACAACGCTTTTTTACACTCCAGTCTCCCTTTCTCTTGGAAACAATGACTTACATCAATCCTTTTACATAATTCTTTTTTCTCCTGACATTTCTAACATTGCCCACAATTATCAACTTTCTAAGTCTTTCTGAGCAGGAGAAACCGCAAAATATAGTCATTTCTTCATTGCCGTCCAAAAACAACGCTTTTTTACACTCCTGTCTCCCTTTCTCCTGGAAACAATGACTTACATCAATCCTTTTACATAATTCTTGTTTCTCATGACATTTCTAACATTGCCCACAATTATCAACTTTCTAAGTCTTTCTGAGCAGGAGAAATCGCAAAACATAGTCATTTCTTCATTGCCGTCCAAAAACAACACTTTTTTACACTCCTGTCTCCCTTTCTCTTGGAAACAATGACTTACATCAATACTTTTACATAATTCTTGTTTCTCCTGACATTTCTAACATTGCCCACAATTATCAACTTTCTAAGTCTTTCTGAGCAAGAGAAATCGCAAAACAGTCATTTATTCATTGCCGTCCAAAAACAATGCTTTTTTACACTCCAGTCTCCCTTTCTCTTGGAAACAATGACTTACATCAATCCTTTTACATAATTCTTGTTTCTCCTGACATTTCTAACATTGCCCACAATTATCAACTTTCTAAGTCTTTCTGAGCAGGAGAAATCGCAAAACATAGTCATTTCTTCATTGCAGTCCAAAAACAACGCTTTTTTACACTCCAGTCTCCCTTTCTCTTGGAAACAATGACTTACATCAATCCTTTTACATAATTCTTGTTTCTCCTGACATTTCTAACATTGCCCACAATTATCAACTTTCTAAGTCTTTCTGAGCAGGAGAAATCGCAAAATATAGTCATTTCTTCATTGCCGTCCAAAAACAACGCTTTTTTACACTCCTGTCTCCCTTTCTCCTGGAAACAATGACTTACATCAATCCTTTTACATAATTCTTGTTTCTCATGACATTTCTAACATTGTCCACAATTATCAACTTTCTAAGTCTTTCTGAGCAGGAGAAATCGCAAAACATAGTCATTTCTTCATTGCAGTCCAAAAACAACGCTTTTTTACACTCCAGTCTCCCTTTCTCTTGGAAACAATGACTTACATCAATCCTTTTACATAATTCTTGTTTCTCCTGACATTTCTAACATTGCCCACAATTATCAACTTTCTAAGTCTTTCTGAGCAGGAGAAATCGCAAAATATAGTCATTTCTTCATTGCCGTCCAAAAACAACGCTTTTTTACACTCCTGTCTCCCTTTCTCCTGGAAACAATGACTTACATCAATCCTTTTACATAATTCTTGTTTCTCATGACATTTCTAACATTGCCCACAATTATCAACTTTCTAAGTCTTTCTGAGCAGTAGAAATCGCAAAATATAGTAATTTCTTCATTGCCGTCCAAAAACAACGCTTTTTTACACTCCTGTCTCCCCTTCTCCTGGAAACAATGACTTACATCAATCCTTTTACATAATTCTTGTTTCTCATGACATTTCTAACATTGCCCACAATTATCAACTTTCTAAGTCTTTCTGAGCAAGAGAAATCGCAAAACAGTCATTTATTCATTGCCGTCCAAAAACAATGCTTTTTTACACTCCAGTCTCCCTTTCTCTTGGAAACAATGACTTACATCAATCCTTTTACATAATTCTTGTTTCTCCTGACATTTCTAACATTGCCCTCAAATATCAACTTTCTAAGTCTTTCTGAGCAGGAGAAATCGCAAAACATAGTCATTTCTTCATTGCAGTCCAAAAACAACGCTTTTTTACACTCCAGTCTCCCTTTCTCTTGGAAACAATGACTTACATCAATCCTTTTACATAATTCTTGTTTCTCCTGACATTTCTAACATTGCCCACAATTATCAACTTTCTAAGTCTTTCTGAGCAGGAGAAATCGCAAAATATAGTAATTTCTTCATTGCCGTCCAAAAACAACGCTTTTTTACACTCCTGTCTCCCCTTCTCCTGGCAACAATGACTTACATCAATCCTTTTACATAATTCTTGTTTCTCATGACATTTCTAATATTGCCCACAAATATCAACTTTCTAAGTCTTTCTGAGCAGGAGAAATCGCAAAACATAGTCATTTCTTCATTGCAGTCCAAAAACAACGCTTTTTTACACTCCAGTCTCCCTTTCTCTTGGAAACCATGACTTACATCAATCCTTTTACATAATTCTTGTTTCTCATGACATTTCTAACATTGTCCACAATTATCAACTTTCTAAGTCTTTCTGAGCAGGAGAAATCGCAAAACATAGTCATTTCTTCATTGCAGTCCAAAAACAACGCTTTTTTACACTCCAGTCTCCCTTTCTCTTGGAAACAATGACTTACATCAATCCTTTTACATAATTCTTGTTTCTCCTGACATTTCTAACATTGCCCACAATTATCAACTTTCTAAGTCTTTCTGAGCAGGAGAAATCGCAAAATATAGTCATTTCTTCATTGCCGTCCAAAAACAACGCTTTTTTACACTCCTGTCTTCCTTTCTCCTGGAAACAATGACTTACATCAATCCTTTTACATAATTCTTGTTTCTCATGACATTTCTAACATTGTCCACAATTATCAACTTTCTAAGTCTTTCTGAGCAGGAGAAATCGCAAAACATAGTCATTTCTTCATTGCAGTCCAAAAACAACGCTTTTTTACACTCCAGTCTCCCTTTCTCTTGGAAACAATGACTTACATCAATCCTTTTACATAATTCTTGTTTCTCCTGACATTTCTAACATTGCCCACAATTATCAACTTTCTAAGTCTTTCTGAGCAGGAGAAATCGCAAAATATAGTCATTTCTTCATTGCCGTCCAAAAACAACGCTTTTTTACACTCCTGTCTCCCTTTCTCCTGGAAACAATGACTTACATCAATCCTTTTACATAATTCTTGTTTCTCATGACATTTCTAACATTGCCCACAATTATCAACTTTCTAAGTCTTTCTGAGCAGTAGAAATCGCAAAATATAGTAATTTCTTCATTGCCGTCCAAAAACAACGCTTTTTTACACTCCTGTCTCCCCTTCTCCTGGAAACAATGACTTACATCAATCCTTTTACATAATTCTTGTTTCTCATGACATTTCTAACATTGCCCACAATTATCAACTTTCTAAGTCTTTCTGAGCAAGAGAAATCGCAAAACAGTCATTTATTCATTGCCGTCCAAAAACAATGCTTTTTTACACTCCAGTCTCCTTTTCTCTTGGAAACAATGACTTACATCAATCCTTTTACATAATTCTTGTTTCTCCTGACATTTCTAACATTGCCCACAAATATCAACTTTCTAAGTCTTTCTGAGCAGGAGAAATCGCAGAACATAGTCATTTCTTCATTGCAGTCCAAAAACAATGCTTTTTTACACTCCAGTCTCCCTTTCTCTTGGAAACATTGACTTACATCAATCCTTTTACATAATTCTTGTTTCTCATGACATTTCTAACATTGTCCACAATTATCAACTTTCTAAGTCTTTCTGAGCAGGAGAAATCGCAAAACATAGTCATTTCTTCATTGCAGTCCAAAAACAACGCTTTTTTACACTCCAGTCTCCCTTTCTCTTGGAAACAATGACTTACATCAATCCTTTTACATAATTCTTGTTTCTCCTGACATTTCTAACATTGCCCACAATTATCAACTTTCTAAGTCTTTCTGAGCAGGAGAAACCGCAAAATATAGTCATTTCTTCATTGCAGTCCAAAAACAACGCTTTTTTACACTCCTGTCTCCCTTTCTCCTGGAAACAATGACTTACATTAATCCTTTTACATAATTCTTGTTTCTCATGACATTTCTAACAATGCCCACAATTATCAACTTTCTAAGTCTTTCTGAGCAGGAGAAATCGCAAAACATAGTCATTTCTTCATTGCCGTCCAAAAACAACACTTTTTTACACTCCTGTCTCCCTTTCTCTTGGAAACAATGACTTACATCAATACTTTTACATAATTCTTGTTTCTCCTGACATTTCTAACATTGCCCACAATTATCAACTTTCTAAGTCTTTCTGAGCAAGAGAAATCGCAAAACAGTCATTTATTCATTGCCGTCCAAAAACAATGCTTTTTTACACTCCAGTCTCCCTTTCTCTTGGAAACAATGACTTACATCAATCCTTTTACATAATTCTTGTTTCTCCTGACATTTCTAACATTGCCCACAATTATCAACTTCCTAAGTCTTTTTGAGCAGGAGAAATCGCAGAACATAGTCATTTCTTCATTGCAGTCCAAAAACAACGCTTTTTTACACTCCTGTCTCCATTTCTCTTGGAAACAATGACTTACATCAATCCTTTTACATAATTCTTGTTTCTCCTGACATTTCTAACATTGCCCACAATTATCAACTTTCTAAGTCTTTCTGAGCAGGAGAAACCGCAAAATATAGTCATTTCTTCATTGCCGTCCAAAAACAACGCTTTTTTACACTCCTGTCTCCCTTTCTCTTGGAAACAATGACTTACATCAATACTTTTACATAATTCTTGTTTCTCCTGACATTTCTAACATTGCCCACAATTATCAACTTTCTAAGTCTTTTTGAGCAGGAGAAATCGCAGAACATAGTCATTTCTTCATTGCAGTCCAAAAACAACGCTTTTTTACACTCCAGTCTCCCTTTCTCTTGGAAACAATGACTTACATCAATCCTTTTACATAATTCTTGTTTCTCCTGACATTTCTAACATTGCCCACAATTATCAACTTTCTAAGTCTTTCTGAGCAGGAGAAATCGCAAAATATAGTAATTTCTTCATTGCCGTCCAAAAACAACGCTTTTTTACACTCCTGTCTCCCTTTCTCCTGGAAACAATGACTTACATCAATCCTTTTACATAATTCTTGTTTCTCTTGACATTTCTAACATTGCCCACAATTATCAACTTTCTAAGTCTTTTTGAGCAGGAGAAATCGCAGAACATAGTCATTTCTTCATTGCAGTCCAAAAACAACGCTTTTTTACACTCCTGTCTCCATTTCTCTTGGAAACAATGACTTACATCAATCCTTTTACATAATTCTTGTTTCTCATGACATTTCTAACATTGCCCACAATTATCAACTTTCTAAGTCTTTCTGAGCAGGAGAAATCGCAAAATATAGTAATTTCTTCATTGCCGTCCAAAAACAACGCTTTTTTACACTCCTGTCTCCCCTTCTCCTGGAAACAATGACTTACATCAATCCTTTTACACAATTCTTGTTTCTCATGACATTTCTAACATTGCTCATAATTATCAACTTTCTAAGTCTTTCTGAGCAAGAGAAATCGCAAAACAGTCATTTATTCATTGCCGTCCAAAACAATGCTTTTTTACACTCCAGTCTCCCTTTCTCTTGGAAACAATGACTTACATCAATCCTTTTACATAATTCTTGTTTCTCCTGACATTTCTAACATTGCCCACAATTATCAACTTTCTAAGTCTTTTTGAGCAGGAGAAATCGCAGAACATAGTCATTTCTTCATTGCAGTCCAAAAACAACGCTTTTTTACACTCCTGTCTCCATTTCTCTTGGAAACAATGACTTACATCAATCCTTTTACATAATTCTTGTTTCTCCTGACATTTCTAACATTGCCCACAATTATCAACTTTCTAAGTCTTTCTGAGCAGGAGAAACCGCAAAATATAGTCATTTCTTCATTGCCGTCCAAAAACAACGCTTTTTTACACTCCTGTCTCCCTTTCTCCTGGAAACAATGACTTACATCAATCCTTTTACATAATTCTTGTTTCTCATGACATTTCTAACATTGCCCACAATTATCAACTTTCTAAGTCTTTCTGAGCAGGAGAAATCGCAAAACATAGTCATTTCTTCATTGCCGTCCAAAAACAACACTTTTTTACACTCCTGTCTCCCTTTCTCTTGGAAACAATGACTTACATCAATACTTTTACATAATTCTTGTTTCTCCTGACATTTCTAACATTGCCCACAATTATCAACTTTCTAAGTCTTTCTGAGCAGGAGAAACCGCAAAATATAGTCATTTCTTCATTGCCGTCCAAAAACAACGCTTTTTTTACACTCCTGTCTCCCTTTCTCCTGGAAACAATGACTTACATCAATCCTTTTACATAATTCTTGTTTCTCATGACATTTCTAACATTGCCCACAATTATCAACTTTCTAAGTCTTTCTGAGCAGGAGAAATCGCAAAATTAAGTAATTTCTTCATTGCCGTCCAAAAACAACGCTTTTTTACACTCCTGTCTCCCCTTCTCCTGGAAACAATGACTTACATCAATCCTTTTACATAATTCTTGTTTCTCATGACATTTCTAACATTGCCCACAAATATCAACTTTCTAAGTCTTTCTGAGCAGGAGAAATCGCAAAACATAGTCATTTCTTCATTGCAGTCCAAAAACAACGCTTTTTTACACTCCAGTCTCCCTTTCTCTTGGAAACAATGACTTACATAAATCCTTTTACATAATTCTTGTTTCTCATGACATTTCTAACATTGCCCACAAATATCAACTTTCTAAGTCTTTCTGAGCAGGAGAAATCGCAAAACATAGTCATTTCTTCATTGCAGTCCAAAAACAACGCTTTTTTACACTCCAGTCTCCCTTTCTCTTGGAAACAATGACTTACATCAATCCTTTTACATAATTCTTGTTTCTCATGACATTTCTAACATTGCCCACAAATATCAACTTTCTAAGTCTTTCTGAGCAGGAGAAATCGCAAAACATAGTCATTTCTTCATTGCAGTCCAAAAACAATGCTTTTTTACACTCCAGTCTCCCTTTCTCTTGGAAACAATGACTTACATCAATCCTTTTACATAATTCTTGTTTCTCCTGACTTTTCTAACATTGCCCACAATTATCAACTTTCTAAGTCTTTCTGAGCAGGGAGAAACCGCAAAATATAGTCATTTCTTCATTGCCGTCCAAAAACAACACTTTTTTACACTCCTGTCTCCCTTTCTCCTGGAAACAATGACTTACATCAATCCTTTTACATAATTCTTGTTTCTCATGACATTTCTAACATTGCCCACAATTATCAACTTTCTAAGTCTTTCTGAGCAGGAGAAATCGCAAAACATAGTCATTTCTTCATTGCCGTCCAAAAACAACACTTTTTTACACTCCTGTCTCCCTTTCTCTTGGAAACAATGACTTACATCAATACTTTTACATAATTCTTGTTTCTCCTGACATTTCTAACATTGCCCACAATTATCAACTTTCTAAGTCTTTCTGAGCAAGAGAAATCGCAAAACAGTCATTTATTCATTGCCGTCCAAAAACAACGCTTTTTTACACTCCTGTCTCCCTTTCTCTTGGAAACAATGACTTAGATCAATACTTTTACATAATTCTTATTTCTCCTGACATTTCTAACATTGCCCACAATTATCAACTTTCTAAGTCTTTTTGAGCAGGAGAAATCGCAGAACATAGTCATTTCTTCATTGCAGTCCAAAAACAACGCTTTTTTACACTCCTGTCTCCATTTCTCTTGGAAACAATGACTTACATCAATCCTTTTACATAATTCTTGTTTCTCCTGACATTTCTAACATTGCCCACAATTATCAACTTTCTAAGTCTTTCTGAGCAGGAGAAACCGCAAAATATAGTAATTTCTTCATTGCCGTCCAAAAACAACGCTTTTTTACACTCCTGTCTCCCTTTCTCCTGGAAACAATGACTTACATCAATCCTTTTACATAATTCTTGTTTCTCATGACATTTCTAACATTGCCAACAATTATCAACTTTCTAAGTCTTTCTGAGCAGGAGAAATCGCAAAACATAGTCATTTCTTCATTGCCGTCCAAAAACAACACTTTTTTACACTCCTGTCTCCCTTTCTCTTGGAAACAATGACTTACATCAATACTTTTACATAATTCTTGTTTCTCCTGACATTTCTAACATTGCCCACAATTATCAACTTTCTAAGTCTTTTTGAGCAGGAGAAATCGCAGAACATAGTCATTTCTTCATTGCAGTCCAAAAACAACGCTTTTTTACACTCCTGTCTCCATTCTCTTGGAAACAATGACTTACATCAATCCTTTTACATAATTCTTGTTTCTCCTGACATTTCTAACATTGCCCACAATTATCAACTTTCTAAGTCTTTCTGAGCAGGAGAAACCGCAAAATATAGTAATTTCTTCATTGCCGTCCAAAAACAACGCTTTTTTACACTCCTGTCTCCCTTTCTTCTGGAAACAATGACTTACATCAATCCTTTTACATAATTCTTGTTTCTCATGACATTTCTAACATTGCCCACAATTATCAACTTTCTAAGTCTTTCTGAGCAAGAGAAATCGCAAAACAGTCATTTATTCATTGCCGTCCAAAAACAATGCTTTTTTACACTCCAGTCTCCCTTTCTCTTGGAAACAATGACTTACATCAATCCTTTTACATAATTCTTGTTTCTCCTGACATTTCTAACATTGCCCACAAATATCAACTTTCTAAGTCTTTCTGAGCAGGAGAAATCGCAAAACATAGTCATTTCTTCATTGCAGTCCAAAAACAACGCTTTTTTACACTCCAGTCTCCCTTTCTCTTGGAAACAATGACTTACATCAATCCTTTTACATAATTCTTGTTTCTCATGACATTTCTAACATTGTCCACAATTATCAACTTTCTAAGTCTTTCTGAGCAGGAGAAATCGCAAAACATAGTCATTTCTTCATTGCAGTCCAAAAACAACGCTTTTTTACACTCCAGTCTCCCTTTCTCTTGGAAACAATGACTTACATCAATCCTTTTACATAATTCTTGTTTCTCATGACATTTCTAACATTGCCCACAATTATCAACTTTCTAAGTCTTTCTGAGCAGGAGAAATCGCAAAACATAGTCATTTCTTAATTGCCGTCCAAAAACAACACTTTTTTACACTCCTGTCTCCCTTTCTCTTGGAAACAATGACTTACATCAATACTTTTACATAATTCTTGTTTCTCCTGACATTTCTAACATTGCCCACAATTATCAACTTTCTAAGTCTTTTTGAGCAGGAGAAATCGCAGAACATAGTCATTTCTTCATTGCAGTCCAAAAACAACGCTTTTTTACACTCCTGTCTCCATTTCTCTTGGAAACAATGACTTACATCAATCCTTTTACATAATTCTTGTTTCTCCTGACATTTCTAACATTGCCCACAATTATCAACTTTCTAAGTCTTTCTGAGCAGGAGAAACCGCAAAATATAGTCATTTCTTCATTGCCGTCCAAAAACAACGCTTTTTTACACTCCTGTCTCCCTTTCTCCTGGAAACAATGACTTACATCAATCCTTTTACATAATTCTTGTTTCTCATGACATTTCTAACATTGCCCACAATTATCAACTTTCTAAGTCTTTCTGAGCAGGAGAAATCGCAAAATATAGTAATTTCTTCATTGCCGTCCAAAAACGCTTTTTTACACTCCTGTCTCCCCTTCTCCTGGAAACAATGACTTACATTAATCCTTTTACATAATTCTTGTTTCTCATGACATTTCTAACATTGCCCACAAATATCAACTTTCTAAGTCTTTTCTGAGCAGGAGAAATCGCAAAACATAGTCATTTCTTCATTGCAGTCCAAAAACAACGCTTTTTACACTCCAGTCTCCCTTTTCTCTGGAAACAATGACTTACATCAATCCTTTTACATAATTCTTGTTTCTCATGACATTTCTAACATTGTCCACAATTATCAACTTTCTAAGTCTTTCTGAGCAGGAGAAATCGCAAAACATAGTCATTTCTTCATTGCAGTCCAAAAACAACGCTTTTTTACACTCCAGTCTCCTTTCTCTTGGAAACAATGACTTACATCAATCCTTTTACATAATTCTTGTTTCTCCTGACATTTCTAACATTGCCCACAATTATCAACTTTCTAAGTCTTTCTGAGCAGGAGAAATCGCAAAATATAGTAATTTCTTCATTGCCGTCCAAAAACAACGCTTTTTTACACTCCTGTCTCCCCTTCTCCTGGAAACAATGACTTACATCAATCCTTTTACATAATTCTTGTTTCTCATGACATTTCTAACATTGCCCCACAAATATCAACTTTCTAAGTCTTTCTGAGCAGGAGAAATCGCAAAACATAGTCATTTCTTCATTGCAGTCCAAAAACAACGCTTTTTTACACTCCAGTCTCCCTTTCTCTTGGAAACAATGACTTACATCAATCCTTTTACATAATTCTTGTTTCTCATGACATTTCTAACATTGTCCACAATTATCAACTTTCTAAGTCTTTCTGAGCAGGAGAAATCGCAAAACATAGTCATTTCTTCATTGCAGTCCAAAAACAACGCTTTTTTACACTCCAGTCTCCCTTTCTCTTGGAAACAATGACTTACATCAATCCTTTTACATAATTCTTGTTTTCTCCTGACATTTCTAACATTGCCCACAATTATCAACTTTCTAAGTCTTTCTGAGCAGGAGAAATCGCAAAATATAGTCATTTCTTCATTGCCGTCCAAAACAACGCTTTTTTACACTCCTGTCTCCCTTTCTCCTGGAAACAATGACTTACATCAATCCTTTTACATAATTCTTGTTTCTCCTGACATTTCTAACATTGCCCACAATTATCAACTTTCTAAGTCTTTCTGAGGCAGGAGAAACCGCAAAATATAGTCATTTCTTCATTGCCGTCCAAAAACAACGCTTTTTTACACTCCTGTCTCCCTTTCTCTGGAAACAATGACTTACATCAATCCTTTTACATAATTCTTGTTTCTCATGACATTTTTAACATTGCCCACAATTATCAACTTTCTAACTCTTTCTGAGCAGGAGAAATCGCAAAATATAGTAATTTCTTCATTGCCGTCCAAAAACGCTTTTTTACACTTCTGTCTCCCCTTCTCCTGGAAACAATGACTTACATCAATCCTTTTACATAATTCTTGTTTCTCATGACATTTCTAACATTGCCCACAAATATCAACTTTCTAAGTCTTTCTGAGCAGGAGAAATCGCAAAACATAGTCATTTCTTCATTGCAGTCCAAAAACAACGCTTTTTTACACTCCAGTCTCCCTTTCTCTCTGGAAACAATGACTTACATCAATCCTTTTACATAATTCTTGTTTCTCATGACATTTCTAACATTGTCCACAATTATCAACTTTCTAAGTCTTTCTGAGCAGGAGAAATCGCAAAACATAGTCATTTCTTCATTGCAGTCCAAAAACAACGCTTTTTTACACTCCAGTCTCCATTTCTCTTGGAAACAATGACTTACATCAATCCTTTTACATAATTCTTGTTTCTCCTGACATTTCTAACATTGCCCACAATTATCAACTTTCTAAGTCTTTCTGAGCAGGAGAAATCGCAAAATATAGTCATTTCTTCATTGCCGTCCAAAAACAACGCTTTTTTACACTCCAGTCTCCCTTTCTCTTGGAAACAATGACTTACATCAATCCTTTTACATAATTCTTGTTTCTCATGACATTTCTAACATTGTCCACAATTATCAACTTTCTAAGTCTTTCTGAGCAGGAGAAATCGCAAAACATAGTCATTTCTTCATTGCAGTCCAAAAACAACGCTTTTTTACACTCCAGTCTCCCTTTCTCTTGGAAACAATGACTTACATCAATCCTTTTACATAATTCTTGTTTCTCCTGACATTTCTAACATTGCCCACAATTATCAACTTTCTAAGTCTTTCTGAGCATGGAGAAATCGCAAAATATAGTCATTTCTTCATTGCCGTCCAAAAACAACGCTTTTTTACACTCCTGTCTCCCTTTCTCCTGGAAACAATGACTTACATCAATCCTTTTACATAATTCTTGTTTCTCCTGACATTTCTAACATTGCCCACAATTATCAACTTTCTAAGTCTTTCTGAGCAGGAGAAACCGCAAAATATAGTCATTTCTTCATTGCCGTCCAAAAACAACGCTTTTTTACACTCCTGTCTCCCTTTCTCCTGGAAACAATGACTTACATCAATCCTTTTACATAATTCTTGTTTCTCATGACATTTCTAACATTGCCCACAATTATCAACTTTCTAAGTCTTTCTGAGCAGGAGAAATCGCAAAATATAGTAATTTCTTCATTGCCGTCCAAAAACGCTTTTTTACACTCCTGTCTCCCCTTCTCCTGGAAACAATGACTTACATCAATCCTTTTACATAATTCTTGTTTCTCCTGACATTTCTAACATTGCCCACAATTATCAACTTTCTAAGTCTTTCTGAGCAGGAGAAATCGCAAAATATAGTCATTTCTTCATTGCCGTCCAAAAACAACGCTTTTTTACACTCCAGTCTCCCTTTCTCTTGGAAACAATGACTTACATCAATCCTTTTACATAATTCTTGTTTCTCATGACATTTCTAACATTGTCCACAATTATCAACTTTCTAAGTCTTTCTGAGCAGGAGAAATCGCAAAACATAGTCATTTCTTCATTGCAGTCCAAAAACAACGCTTTTTTACACTCCAGTCTCCCTTTCTCTTGGAAACAATGACTTACATCAATCCTTTTACATAATTCTTGTTTCTCCTGACATTTCTAACATTGCCCACAATTATCAACTTTCTAAGTCTTTCTGAGCAGGAGAAATCGCAAAATATAGTCATTTCTTCATTGCCGTCCAAAAACAACGCTTTTTTACACTCCTGTCTCCCTTTCTCCTGGAAACAATGACTTACATCAATCCTTTTACATAATTCTTGTTTCTCCTGACATTTCTAACATTGCCCACAATTATCAACTTTCTAAGTCTTTCTGAGCAGGAGAAACCGCAAAATATAGTCATTTCTTCATTGCCGTCCAAAAACAACGCTTTTTTACACTCCTGTCTCCCTTTCTCCTGGAAACAATGACTTACATCAATCCTTTTACATAATTCTTGTTTCTCATGACATTTCTAACATTGCCCACAATTATCAACTTTCTAAGTCTTTCTGAGCAGGAGAAATCGCAAAATATAGTAATTTCTTCATTGCCGTCCAAAAACGCTTTTTTACACTCCTGTCTCCCCTTCTCCTGGAAACAATGACTTACATCAATCCTTTTACATAATTCTTGTTTCTCATGACATTTCTAACATTGCCCACAAATATCAACTTTCTAAGTCTTTCTGAGCAGGAGAAATCGCAAAACATAGTCATTTCTTCATTGCAGTCCAAAAACAACGCTTTTTTACACTCCAGTCTCCCTTTCTCTTGGAAACAATGACTTACATCAATCCTTTTACATAATTCTTGTTTCTCATGACATTTCTAACATTGTCCACAATTATCAACTTTCTAAGTCTTTCTGAGCAGGAGAAATCGCAAAACATAGTCATTTCTTCATTGCAGTCCAAAAACAACGCTTTTTTACACTCCAGTCTCCCTTTCTCTTGGAAACAATGACTTACATCAATCCTTTTACATAATTCTTGTTTCTCCTGACATTTCTAACATTGCCCACAATTATCAACTTTCTAAGTCTTTCTGAGCAGGAGAAATCGCAAAATATAGTAATTTCTTCATTGCCGTCCAAAAACAACGCTTTTTTACACTCCTGTCTCCCCTTCTCCTGGAAACAATGACTTACATCAATCCTTTTACATAATTCTTGTTTCTCATGACATTTCTAACATTGCCCACAAATATCAACTTTCTAAGTCTTTCTGAGCAGGAGAAATCGCAAAACATAGTCATTTCTTCATTGCAGTCCAAAAACAACGCTTTTTTACACTCCAGTCTCCCTTTCTCTTGGAAACAATGACTTACATCAATCCTTTTACATAATTCTTGTTTCTCATGACATTTCTAACATTGTCCACAATTATCAACTTTCTAAGTCTTTCTGAGCAGGAGAAATCGCAAAACATAGTCATTTCTTCATTGCAGTCCAAAAACAACGCTTTTTTACACTCCAGTCTCCCTTTCTCTTGGAAACAATGACTTACATCAATCCTTTTACATAATTCTTGTTTCTCCTGACATTTCTAACATTGCCCACAATTATCAACTTTCTAAGTCTTTCTGAGCAGGAGAAATCGCAAAATATAGTCATTTCTTCATTGCCGTCCAAAAACAACGCTTTTTTACACTCCTGTCTCCCTTTCTCCTGGAAACAATGACTTACATCAATCCTTTTACATAATTCTTGTTTCTCCTGACATTTCTAACATTGCCCACAATTATCAACTTTCTAAGTCTTTCTGAGCAGGAGAAACCGCAAAATATAGTCATTTCTTCATTGCCGTCCAAAAACAACGCTTTTTTACACTCCTGTCTCCCTTTCTCCTGGAAACAATGACTTACATCAATCCTTTTACATAATTCTTGTTTCTCATGACATTTTTAACATTGCCCACAATTATCAACTTTCTAACTCTTTCTGAGCAGGAGAAATCGCAAAATATAGTAATTTCTTCATTGCCGTCCAAAAACGCTTTTTTACACTCCTGTCTCCCCTTCTCCTGGAAACAATGACTTACATCAATCCTTTTACATAATTCTTGTTTCTCATGACATTTCTAACATTGCCCACAAATATCAACTTTCTAAGTCTTTCTGAGCAGGAGAAATCGCAAAACATAGTCATTTCTTCATTGCAGTCCAAAAACAACGCTTTTTTACACTCCAGTCTCCCTTTCTCTTGGAAACAATGACTTACATCAATCCTTTTACATAATTCTTGTTTCTCATGACATTTCTAACATTGTCCACAATTATCAACTTTCTAAGTCTTTCTGAGCAGGAGAAATCGCAAAACATAGTCATTTCTTCATTGCAGTCCAAAAACAACGCTTTTTTACACTCCAGTCTCCATTTCTCTTGGAAACAATGACTTACATCAATCCTTTTACATAATTCTTGTTTCTCCTGACATTTCTAACATTGCCCACAATTATCAACTTTCTAAGTCTTTCTGAGCAGGAGAAATCGCAAAATATAGTCATTTCTTCATTGCCGTCCAAAAACAACGCTTTTTTACACTCCAGTCTCCCTTTCTCTTGGAAACAATGACTTACATCAATCCTTTTACATAATTCTTGTTTCTCATGACATTTCTAACATTGTCCACAATTATCAACTTTCTAAGTCTTTCTGAGCAGGAGAAATCGCAAAACATAGTCATTTCTTCATTGCAGTCCAAAAACAACGCTTTTTTACACTCCAGTCTCCCTTTCTCTTGGAAACAATGACTTACATCAATCCTTTTACATAATTCTTGTTTCTCCTGACATTTCTAACATTGCCCACAATTATCAACTTTCTAAGTCTTTCTGAGCAGGAGAAATCGCAAAATATAGTCATTTCTTCATTGCCGTCCAAAAACAACGCTTTTTTACACTCCTGTCTCCCTTTCTCCTGGAAACAATGACTTACATCAATCCTTTTACATAATTCTTGTTTCTCCTGACATTTCTAACATTGCCCACAATTATCAACTTTCTAAGTCTTTCTGAGCAGGAGAAACCGCAAAATATAGTCATTTCTTCATTGCCGTCCAAAAACAACGCTTTTTTACACTCCTGTCTCCCTTTCTCCTGGAAACAATGACTTACATCAATCCTTTTACATAATTCTTGTTTCTCATGACATTTCTAACATTGCCCACAATTATCAACTTTCTAAGTCTTTCTGAGCAGGAGAAATCGCAAAATATAGTAATTTCTTCATTGCCGTCCAAAAACGCTTTTTTACACTCCTGTCTCCCCTTCTCCTGGAAACAATGACTTACATCAATCCTTTTACATAATTCTTGTTTCTCATGACATTTCTAACATTGCCCACAAATATCAACTTTCTAAGTCTTTCTGAGCAGGAGAAATCGCAGAACATAGTCATTTCTTCATTGCAGTCCAAAAACAACGCTTTTTTACACTCCTGTCTCCATTTCTCTTGGAAACAATGACTTACATCAATCCTTTTACATAATTCTTGTTTCTCCTGACATTTCTAACATTGCCCACAATTATCAACTTTCTAAGTCTTTCTGAGCAGGAGAAACCGCAAAATATAGTAATTTCTTCATTGCCGTCCAAAAACAACGCTTTTTTACACTCCTGTCTCCCTTTCTTCTGGAAACAATGACTTACATCAATCCTTTTACATAATTCTTGTTTCTCATGACATTTCTAACATTGCCCACAATTATCAACTTTCTAAGTCTTTCTGAGCAAGAGAAATCGCAAAACAGTCATTTATTCATTGCCGTCCAAAAACAATGCTTTTTTACACTCCAGTCTCCCTTTCTCTTGGAAACAATGACTTACATCAATCCTTTTACATAATTCTTGTTTCTCCTGACATTTCTAACATTGCCCACAAATATCAACTTTCTAAGTCTTTCTGAGCAGGAGAAATCGCAAAACATAGTCATTTCTTCATTGCAGTCCAAAAACAACGCTTTTTTACACTCCAGTCTCCCTTTCTCTTGGAAACAATGACTTACATCAATCCTTTTACATAATTCTTGTTTCTCATGACATTTCTAACATTGTCCACAATTATCAACTTTCTAAGTCTTTCTGAGCAGGAGAAATCGCAAAACATAGTCATTTCTTCATTGCAGTCCAAAAACAACGCTTTTTTACACTCCAGTCTCCCTTTCTCTTGGAAACAATGACTTACATCAATCCTTTTACATAATTCTTGTTTCTCATGACATTTCTAACATTGCCCACAATTATCAACTTTCTAAGTCTTTCTGAGCAGGAGAAATCGCAAAACATAGTCATTTCTTAATTGCCGTCCAAAAACAACACTTTTTTACACTCCTGTCTCCCTTTCTCTTGGAAACAATGACTTACATCAATACTTTTACATAATTCTTGTTTCTCCTGACATTTCTAACATTGCCCACAATTATCAACTTTCTAAGTCTTTTTGAGCAGGAGAAATCGCAGAACATAGTCATTTCTTCATTGCAGTCCAAAAACAACGCTTTTTTACACTCCTGTCTCCATTTCTCTTGGAAACAATGACTTACATCAATCCTTTTACATAATTCTTGTTTCTCCTGACATTTCTAACATTGCCCACAATTATCAACTTTCTAAGTCTTTCTGAGCAGGAGAAACCGCAAAATATAGTCATTTCTTCATTGCCGTCCAAAAACAACGCTTTTTTACACTCCTGTCTCCCTTTCTCCTGGAAACAATGACTTACATCAATCCTTTTACATAATTCTTGTTTCTCATGACATTTCTAACATTGCCCACAATTATCAACTTTCTAAGTCTTTCTGAGCAGGAGAAATCGCAAAATATAGTAATTTCTTCATTGCCGTCCAAAAACGCTTTTTTACACTCCTGTCTCCCCTTCTCCTGGAAACAATGACTTACATTAATCCTTTTACATAATTCTTGTTTCTCATGACATTTCTAACATTGCCCACAAATATCAACTTTCTAAGTCTTTCTGAGCAGGAGAAATCGCAAAACATAGTCATTTCTTCATTGCAGTCCAAAAACAACGCTTTTTTACACTCCAGTCTCCCTTTCTCTTGGAAACAATGACTTACATCAATCCTTTTACATAATTCTTGTTTCTCATGACATTTCTAACATTGTCCACAATTATCAACTTTCTAAGTCTTTCTGAGCAGGAGAAATCGCAAAACATAGTCATTTCTTCATTGCAGTCCAAAAACAACGCTTTTTTACACTCCAGTCTCCCTTTCTCTTGGAAACAATGACTTACATCAATCCTTTTACATAATTCTTGTTTCTCCTGACATTTCTAACATTGCCCACAATTATCAACTTTCTAAGTCTTTCTGAGCAGGAGAAATCGCAAAATATAGTAATTTCTTCATTGCCGTCCAAAAACAACGCTTTTTTACACTCCTGTCTCCCCTTCTCCTGGAAACAATGACTTACATCAATCCTTTTACATAATTCTTGTTTCTCATGACATTTCTAACATTGCCCACAAATATCAACTTTCTAAGTCTTTCTGAGCAGGAGAAATCGCAAAACATAGTCATTTCTTCATTGCAGTCCAAAAACAACGCTTTTTTACACTCCAGTCTCCCTTTCTCTTGGAAACAATGACTTACATCAATCCTTTTACATAATTCTTGTTTCTCATGACATTTCTAACATTGTCCACAATTATCAACTTTCTAAGTCTTTCTGAGCAGGAGAAATCGCAAAACATAGTCATTTCTTCATTGCAGTCCAAAAACAACGCTTTTTTACACTCCAGTCTCCCTTTCTCTTGGAAACAATGACTTACATCAATCCTTTTACATAATTCTTGTTTCTCCTGACATTTCTAACATTGCCCACAATTATCAACTTTCTAAGTCTTTCTGAGCAGGAGAAATCGCAAAATATAGTCATTTCTTCATTGCCGTCCAAAAACAACGCTTTTTTACACTCCTGTCTCCCTTTCTCCTGGAAACAATGACTTACATCAATCCTTTTACATAATTCTTGTTTCTCCTGACATTTCTAACATTGCCCACAATTATCAACTTTCTAAGTCTTTCTGAGCAGGAGAAACCGCAAAATATAGTCATTTCTTCATTGCCGTCCAAAAACAACGCTTTTTTACACTCCTGTCTCCCTTTCTCCTGGAAACAATGACTTACATCAATCCTTTTACATAATTCTTGTTTCTCATGACATTTTTAACATTGCCCACAATTATCAACTTTCTAACTCTTTCTGAGCAGGAGAAATCGCAAAATATAGTAATTTATTCATTGCCGTCCAAAAACGCTTTTTTACACTTCTGTCTCCCCTTCTCCTGGAAACAATGACTTACATCAATCCTTTTACATAATTCTTGTTTCTCATGACATTTCTAACATTGCCCACAAATATCAACTTTCTAAGTCTTTCTGAGCAGGAGAAATCGCAAAACATAGTCATTTCTTCATTGCAGTCCAAAAACAACGCTTTTTTACACTCCAGTCTCCCTTTCTCTTGGAAACAATGACTTACATCAATCCTTTTACATAATTCTTGTTTCTCATGACATTTCTAACATTGTCCACAATTATCAACTTTCTAAGTCTTTCTGAGCAGGAGAAATCGCAAAACATAGTCATTTCTTCATTGCAGTCCAAAAACAACGCTTTTTTACACTCCAGTCTCCATTTCTCTTGGAAACAATGACTTACATCAATCCTTTTACATAATTCTTGTTTCTCCTGACATTTCTAACATTGCCCACAATTATCAACTTTCTAAGTCTTTCTGAGCAGGAGAAATCGCAAAATATAGTCATTTCTTCATTGCCGTCCAAAAACAACGCTTTTTTACACTCCAGTCTCCCTTTCTCTTGGAAACAATGACTTACATCAATCCTTTTACATAATTCTTGTTTCTCATGACATTTCTAACATTGTCCACAATTATCAACTTTCTAAGTCTTTCTGAGCAGGAGAAATCGCAAAACATAGTCATTTCTTCATTGCAGTCCAAAAACAACGCTTTTTTACACTCCAGTCTCCCTTTCTCTTGGAAACAATGACTTACATCAATCCTTTTACATAATTCTTGTTTCTCCTGACATTTCTAACATTGCCCACAATTATCAACTTTCTAAGTCTTTCTGAGCAGGAGAAATCGCAAAATATAGTCATTTCTTCATTGCCGTCCAAAAACAACGCTTTTTTACACTCCTGTCTCCCTTTCTCCTGGAAACAATGACTTACATCAATCCTTTTACATAATTCTTGTTTCTCCTGACATTTCTAACATTGCCCACAATTATCAACTTTCTAAGTCTTTCTGAGCAGGAGAAACCGCAAAATATAGTCATTTCTTCATTGCCGTCCAAAAACAACGCTTTTTTACACTCCTGTCTCCCTTTCTCCTGGAAACAATGACTTACATCAATCCTTTTACATAATTCTTGTTTCTCATGACATTTCTAACATTGCCCACAATTATCAACTTTCTAAGTCTTTCTGAGCAGGAGAAATCGCAAAATATAGTAATTTCTTCATTGCCGTCCAAAAACGCTTTTTTACACTCCTGTCTCCCCTTCTCCTGGAAACAATGACTTACATCAATCCTTTTACATAATTCTTGTTTCTCATGACATTTCTAACATTGCCCACAAATATCAACTTTCTAAGTCTTTCTGAGCAGGAGAAATCGCAAAACATAGTCATTTCTTCATTGCAGTCCAAAAACAACGCTTTTTTACACTCCAGTCTCCCTTTCTCTTGGAAACAATGACTTACATCAATCCTTTTACATAATTCTTGTTTCTCATGACATTTCTAACATTGTCCACAATTATCAACTTTCTAAGTCTTTCTGAGCAGGAGAAATCGCAAAACATAGTCATTTCTTCATTGCAGTCCAAAAACAACGCTTTTTTACACTCCAGTCTCCCTTTCTCTTGGAAACAATGACTTACATCAATCCTTTTACATAATTCTTGTTTCTCCTGACATTTCTAACATTGCCCACAATTATCAACTTTCTAAGTCTTTCTGAGCAGGAGAAATCGCAAAATATAGTAATTTCTTCATTGCCGTCCAAAAACAACGCTTTTTTACACTCCTGTCTCCCCTTCTCCTGGAAACAATGACTTACATCAATCCTTTTACATAATTCTTGTTTCTCATGACATTTCTAACATTGCCCACAAATATCAACTTTCTAAGTCTTTCTGAGCAGGAGAAATCGCAAAACATAGTCATTTCTTCATTGCAGTCCAAAAACAACGCTTTTTTACACTCCAGTCTCCCTTTCTCTTGGAAACAATGACTTACATCAATCCTTTTACATAATTCTTGTTTCTCATGACATTTCTAACATTGTCCACAATTATCAACTTTCTAAGTCTTTCTGAGCAGGAGAAATCGCAAAACATAGTCATTTCTTCATTGCAGTCCAAAAACAACGCTTTTTTACACTCCAGTCTCCCTTTCTCTTGGAAACAATGACTTACATCAATCCTTTTACATAATTCTTGTTTCTCCTGACATTTCTAACATTGCCCACAATTATCAACTTTCTAAGTCTTTCTGAGCAGGAGAAATCGCAAAATATAGTCATTTCTTCATTGCCGTCCAAAAACAACGCTTTTTTACACTCCTGTCTCCCTTTCTCCTGGAAACAATGACTTACATCAATCCTTTTACATAATTCTTGTTTCTCCTGACATTTCTAACATTGCCCACAATTATCAACTTTCTAAGTCTTTCTGAGCAGGAGAAACCGCAAAATATAGTCATTTCTTCATTGCCGTCCAAAAACAACGCTTTTTTACACTCCTGTCTCCCTTTCTCCTGGAAACAATGACTTACATCAATCCTTTTACATAATTCTTGTTTCTCATGACATTTTTAACATTGCCCACAATTATCAACTTTCTAACTCTTTCTGAGCAGGAGAAATCGCAAAATATAGTAATTTCTTCATTGCCGTCCAAAAACGCTTTTTTACACTCCTGTCTCCCCTTCTCCTGGAAACAATGACTTACATCAATCCTTTTACATAATTCTTGTTTCTCATGACATTTCTAACATTGCCCACAAATATCAACTTTCTAAGTCTTTCTGAGCAGGAGAAATCGCAAAACATAGTCATTTCTTCATTGCAGTCCAAAAACAACGCTTTTTTACACTCCAGTCTCCCTTTCTCTTGGAAACAATGACTTACATCAATCCTTTTACATAATTCTTGTTTCTCATGACATTTCTAACATTGTCCACAATTATCAACTTTCTAAGTCTTTCTGAGCAGGAGAAATCGCAAAACATAGTCATTTCTTCATTGCAGTCCAAAAACAACGCTTTTTTACACTCCAGTCTCCATTTCTCTTGGAAACAATGACTTACATCAATCCTTTTACATAATTCTTGTTTCTCCTGACATTTCTAACATTGCCCACAATTATCAACTTTCTAAGTCTTTCTGAGCAGGAGAAATCGCAAAATATAGTCATTTCTTCATTGCCGTCCAAAAACAACGCTTTTTTACACTCCAGTCTCCCTTTCTCTTGGAAACAATGACTTACATCAATCCTTTTACATAATTCTTGTTTCTCATGACATTTCTAACATTGTCCACAATTATCAACTTTCTAAGTCTTTCTGAGCAGGAGAAATCGCAAAACATAGTCATTTCTTCATTGCAGTCCAAAAACAACGCTTTTTTACACTCCAGTCTCCCTTTCTCTTGGAAACAATGACTTACATCAATCCTTTTACATAATTCTTGTTTCTCCTGACATTTCTAACATTGCCCACAATTATCAACTTTCTAAGTCTTTCTGAGCAGGAGAAATCGCAAAATATAGTCATTTCTTCATTGCCGTCCAAAAACAACGCTTTTTTACACTCCTGTCTCCCTTTCTCCTGGAAACAATGACTTACATCAATCCTTTTACATAATTCTTGTTTCTCCTGACATTTCTAACATTGCCCACAATTATCAACTTTCTAAGTCTTTCTGAGCAGGAGAAACCGCAAAATATAGTCATTTCTTCATTGCCGTCCAAAAACAACGCTTTTTTACACTCCTGTCTCCCTTTCTCCTGGAAACAATGACTTACATCAATCCTTTTACATAATTCTTGTTTCTCATGACATTTCTAACATTGCCCACAATTATCAACTTTCTAAGTCTTTCTGAGCAGGAGAAATCGCAAAATATAGTAATTTCTTCATTGCCGTCCAAAAACGCATTTTTACACTCCTGTCTCCCCTTCTCCTGGAAACAATGACTTACATCAATCCTTTTACATAATTCTTGTTTCTCATGACATTTCTAACATTGCCCACAAATATCAACTTTCTAAGTCTTTCTGAGCAGGAGAAATCGCAGAACATAGTCATTTCTTCATTGCAGTCCAAAAACAACGCTTTTTTACACTCCTGTCTCCATTTCTCTTGGAAACAATGACTTACATCAATCCTTTTACATAATTCTTGTTTCTCCTGACATTTCTAACATTGCCCACAATTATCAACTTTCTAAGTCTTTCTGAGCAGGAGAAACCGCAAAATATAGTAATTTCTTCATTGCCGTCCAAAAACAACGCTTTTTTACACTCCTGTCTCCCTTTCTTCTGGAAACAATGACTTACATCAATCCTTTTACATAATTCTTGTTTCTCATGACATTTCTAACATTGCCCACAATTATCAACTTTCTAAGTCTTTCTGAGCAAGAGAAATCGCAAAACAGTCATTTATTCATTGCCGTCCAAAAACAATGCTTTTTTACACTCCAGTCTCCCTTTCTCTTGGAAACAATGACTTACATCAATCCTTTTACATAATTCTTGTTTCTCCTGACATTTCTAACATTGCCCACAAATATCAACTTTCTAAGTCTTTCTGAGCAGGAGAAATCGCAAAACATAGTCATTTCTTCATTGCAGTCCAAAAACAACGCTTTTTTACACTCCAGTCTCCCTTTCTCTTGGAAACAATGACTTACATCAATCCTTTTACATAATTCTTGTTTCTCATGACATTTCTAACATTGTCCACAATTATCAACTTTCTAAGTCTTTCTGAGCAGGAGAAATCGCAAAACATAGTCATTTCTTCATTGCAGTCCAAAAACAACGCTTTTTTACACTCCAGTCTCCCTTTCTCTTGGAAACAATGACTTACATCAATCCTTTTACATAATTCTTGTTTCTCATGACATTTCTAACATTGCCCACAATTATCAACTTTCTAAGTCTTTCTGAGCAGGAGAAATCGCAAAACATAGTCATTTCTTAATTGCCGTCCAAAAACAACACTTTTTTACACTCCTGTCTCCCTTTCTCTTGGAAACAATGACTTACATCAATACTTTTACATAATTCTTGTTTCTCCTGACATTTCTAACATTGCCCACAATTATCAACTTTCTAAGTCTTTTTGAGGAGGAGAAATCGCAGAACATAGTCATTTCTTCATTGCAGTCCAAAAACAACGCTTTTTTACACTCCTGTCTCCATTTCTCTTGGAAACAATGACTTACATCAATCCTTTTACATAATTCTTGTTTCTCCTGACATTTCTAACATTGCCCACAATTATCAACTTTCTAAGTCTTTCTGAGCAGGAGAAACCGCAAAATATAGTAATTTCTTCATTGCCGTCCAAAAACAACGCTTTTTTACACTCCTGTCTCCCCTTCTCCTGGAAACAATGACTTACATTAATCCTTTTACATAATTCTTGTTTCTCATGACATTTCTAACATTGCCCACAAATATCAACTTTCTAAGTCTTTCTGAGCAGGAGAAATCGCAAAACATAGTCATTTCTTCATTGCAGTCCAAAAACAACGCTTTTTTACACTCCAGTCTCCCTTTCTCTTGGAAACAATGACTTACATCAATCCTTTTACATAATTCTTGTTTCTCATGACATTTCTAACATTGTCCACAATTATCAACTTTCTAAGTCTTTCTGAGCAGGAGAAATCGCAAAACATAGTCATTTCTTCATTGCAGTCCAAAAACAACGCTTTTTTACA
>NW_027447212.1:0-35504 GCF_038048845.1 Mixophyes fleayi | reverse complement strand
TAGATTCATGATTCATGATTCAATTCATGATTCATGATTCATGATTCAAGTCATGTTTCATGATTCAATTCATGATTCAATTCATGATTCATGATTCAATTTATGATTCATGATTTATGATTCATGATTCATGATTCTATTCATGATTCATATTTCAATTCATGATTCAATTCATGTTTCATGATTCATGATTCAATTCATGATTCATAATTCATGATTCATGATGCAATTCATAATTTATAATTCACGATTCATGATTCAATTCATGATTCATGATTCAATTAATGATTCAATTCATGATTCATGATTCGATTCATGATTAATGATTCATGATTCATGATTCAATTCATGATTCATGGTTCATGATTCGATTCATGATTCAATTCATGATTTATGATTCAAATCATGATTCATGATTCAATTCATGATTCATGATTCATGATGCATGATTCAAGTCATGATTTATGTTTCAATTCATGATTCAATTCATGATTCATGATTCATGATTCAATTAATGATTCATGATTCATGATTCATGATTCAATTAATGATTCATGATTCATGATTGATAATTCAATTCATGATTTATGATTCATGATTTATGATTCATGATTCAATTCATGATTCATGATTTGATTCATGATTCTTGATTCATGATTCATGATTCGATTCATGATTCATGGTTTCTGATTCAATTCATGATTCATGATTCATGATTCTTGATTCATGATTCATGATTCGATTCATGATTCATTATTCATTATTTATGATTGGATTCATGATTCATGATTCAATTCATGATTCTTGATTCATGATTCATGATTCGATTCATGATTCATTATTCATTATTCATGATTGAATTCATGATTCATGATTCATGATTCATGATTCGATTCATGATTCATGATTCATGATTCAATTAACAATTCATGATTTATGATTCATGATTCGATTCATGAATTATGATTCAATTCATGATTTATGATTCATGATTCAATTCATGATTCATAATTCGATTCATGATTCTTGATTCATGATTCATGAATCGATTCATAATTCATGATTCATGATTCAATTCATAATTCATGATTCATGATTCAATTCATGATTCATAATTCGATTCATGATTCTTGATTCATGATTCATGAATCGATTCATAATTCATGATTCATGATTCAATTCATGATTCATGATTCAATTCATGATTCATAATTCATGATTCATGATTCGGTTCATGATTTGAATCCTGATTCAATTCATGTTTCGAATCCTCATGATTCATGATTCGATTTATGATTCATGATTTAATTCATGATTCATGATTCATGATTCATGATTCAATTCATGATTCATGATTCATGATTCACATGATTCATGATTCATGATTCGATTCATGATTCATTATTCATGATTCATAATTCATGATTCATGATTCGATTCATGATTCGTGATTCATGATTTAATTCATGATTCATGATTCATGATTGAATTCATAATTCATGATTCATGATTCTATTCATGATTCATGATTCAATTCATGATTCATGATTCTATTCATGATTCATGATTCATGATTCAAGTCATGATTCATGTTTCAATTCATGATTCAATTCATGATTCATGATTCATGATTCAATTAATGATTCATGATTCAATTAATGATTCATGATTCAACTTATGATTCTTGATTCATGATTCATGATTCGATTCATGATTCAATTCATGATTTATGATTCAATTCATGATTCATGATTCATGATTCAATTCATGATTCATGATTCATGATTCAATTCATGATTCATGATTCATGATTCAATTCATGATTCATGATTCATGATTCATGATTCTTGATTCAATTCATGATTCATGATTCAATTCATGATTCATGATTCATAATTCATGATTCATGATTCACAATTCATGATTCATGATTCATAATTCATGATTCATAATTAATGATTCAATTCATGATTCATAATTCATGATTCATGATTCAATTAGTGATTCATGATTCATGATTCATGATTCGGTTCATAATTCATGATTCAATTCATGATTCATGATTCAATTATTGATTTATGATTCATGATTCATGATTCAATTCATGACTCATGATTCGATTCATGATTCTTGATTCATGATTCATGATTCGATTCATGATTCATGATTCATGATTGAATTCATGATTCATGATTCATGATTCAAATCATGATTCATAATTCGATTCATGATTCTTGATTCATGATTCATGATTTGATTCATAATTCATGATTCATGATTCAATTCATGATTCATGATTCATGATTCATGATTCAATTCATGATTCATAATTCATGAATCGATTCATGATTCATGATTTAATTCATGATTCATGATTCATGATTCAATTCATGATTCATGATTCATGATTCATGATTCTTGATTCAATTCATGATTCATGATTCATGATTCAATTAATGATTCGTGATTCATGATTCAATTAATGATTCATGATTCAACTCATGATTCTTGATTCATGATTCATGATTCGATTCATGATTCAATTCATGATTTATGATTCAATATATGATTCATGATTCATGATTCAATTCATGATTCATGATTCATGATTCAATTCATGATTCATGATTCATGATTCAATTCATGATTCATGATTCATGATTCATGATTCTTGATTCAATTTCTTGATTCAATTCATGATTCATGATTCAATTCATGATTCATGATTCATAATTCATGATTCATGATTCACAATTCATGATTCATGATTCATAATTCATGATTCATAATTAAGGATTCAATTCATGATTCAAATTCATGATTCATGATTCAATTAGTGATTCATGATTCATGATTCGGTTCATAATTCATGATTTAATTCATGATTCATGATTCAATTATTGATTTATGATTCATGATTCATGATTCAATTCATGATTCATGATTCGATTCATGATTCTTGATTCATGATTCATGATTTGATTCATAATTCATGATTCATGATTCAATTCATGATTCATGATTCATGATTCATGATTCATGATTCATGATTCAATTCATGATTCATGATTCAATTCATGATTCATGATTCATGATTCAATTCATGATTCATGATTCATGATTCATGATTCTTGATTCAATTCATGATTCATGATTCATGATTCAATACATGATTCATGATTTATGATTCATGATTCAATTCATTATTCATGATTCATGATTCATGATTCATGATTCGATTCATGATTCATGATTCATGATTGAATTCATGATTCATGATTCATGATTCAAATCATGATTCATAATTCGATTCATGATTCTTGATTCATGATTCATGATTTGATTCATAATTCATGATTCATGATTCAATTCATGATTCATGATTCATGATTCATGATTCAATTCATGATTCATAATTCATGAATCGATTCATGATTTATGATTCAATTCATGATTCATGATTCATGATTCAATTCATGATTCATGATTCTTGATTCAATTCATGATTCATGATTCATGATTCAATTCATGATTCATGATTTATGAGTCATGATTCAATTCATTATTCATGATTCATGATTCATGATTCATGATTCGATTCATGATTTATGATTCATGATTCAATTCATGATTCATGATTCATGATTTAATTCATGATTTATTATTTGATTCATGATCCTAAATTCATGATTCATGATTCGATTCATGATTCTTGATTCATGATTCATGATTCGATTGATGATTCATGATTCATGATTCTATTCATGATTCATGATTCATGATTCATGATTCATGATTCCATTCATAATTCATGATTCATGATTCGATTCATGATTCATGATTCAATTCATGATTCATGATTCATGATTCAATTAATGATTCATGATTCATGATTCAATTCATGATTCATGATTCATGATTCAATTCATGATTCATGATTCAATTCATGATTCATGATTCATGATTCAATTCATGATTCATGATTCATGATTCAATTCATGATTCATGATTCATGATTCAATTCATGATTTATGATTCGATTCATGATTCTTAATTCATGATTCATGATTCGAATCATGATTCTTGATTCATGATTGATGATTCGATTGATGATTCATGATTCATGATTCATAATTAATGATTCAATTCATGATTCATGATTCATGATTCGATTCATGATTCATGATTCAATTCATGATTCCTGATTCATGATTCAATTCATTATTCATGAGTCGATTCATGATTCATGATTCATGATTCAATTCATGATTCATGATTCAAATCATGATTCATGATTCATGATTCATGATTGAATTCATGATTCATGATTCATGATTGAATTCATGATTCATGATTCATGATTCGGTTCATGATTCATGATTCATAATTAAAATCATGTTTCATGATTCAATTCAAGATTCATGATTCATGATTCAATTCATGATTCATGATTCATGATTCAAGTCATGTTTCATGATTCTATTCATGATTCATATTTCAATTCATGATTCATGATTCATGATTCAATTCATGATTCATAATTCATGATTCATGATGCAATTCATAATTTATAATTCACGATTCATGATTCAATTCATTATTCATGATTCAATTAATGATTCAATTCATGATTCATGATTCGATTCATGATTAATGATTCATGATTCATGATTGAATTCATGATTCATGGTTCATGATTCGATTCATGATTCAATTAATGATTCATGATTCATGATTCAATTAATGATTCATGATTCAACTCATGATTCTTGATTCATGATTCATGATTCGATCATGATTCAATTCATGATTTATGATTCAATTCATGATTCATGATTCATGATTCAATTCATGATTCATGATTCATGATTCAATTCATGATTCATGATTCATGATTCAATTCATGATTCATGATTCATGATTCATGATTCTTGATTCAATTCATGATTCATGATTCAATTCATGATTCATGATTCATAATTCATGATTCATGATTCATAATTCATGATTCATGATTCATGATTCATAATTCATGATTCATAATTAATGATTCAATTCATGATTCATAATTCATGATTCATGATTCAATTAGTGATTCATGATTCATGATTCATGATTCGGTTCATAATTAATGATTCAATTCATGATTCATGATTCAATTATTGATTTATGATTCATGATTCATGATTCAATTCATGATTCATGATTCATGATTCAATTCATGATTCATGATTCGATTCATGATTCTTGATTAATGATTCATGATTCGATTCATGATTCATGATTCATGATTGAATTCATGATTCATGATTCAAATCATGATTCATAATTCGATTCATGATTCTTGATTCATGATTCATGATTTGATTCATAATTCATGATTCATGATTCAATTCATAAATTCATGATTCATGATTCATGATTCAATTCATGATTCATAATTCATGAATCGATTCATGATTCATGATTCAATTCATGATTCATGATTCATGATTCAATTCATGATTCATGATTCATGATTCATGATTCTTGATTCAATTCATGATTCATGATTCATGATTCAATTCATGATTCATGATTAATGATTAGATTCATGATTCAATTCATGATTCAATTCATGATTCATGATGCAATTCATGATTTGATTCATGATTCATGATTCAATTCATGATTCATTATTCAATTCATGATTCATGATTCATGATTGAATTCGTGATTTATGATTGAATTCATGATTGAATTCATGATTCATGATTGAATTCATGATTTATGATTGAATTCATGATTGAATTCATGATTCATGATTGAATTCATGATTCATGATTGAATTAATGATTCATGATTCATGATTCAATTCATGATTCATGATTCATGATTCAATGCATGATTCATGATTCAATTCATGATTCAATTCATGATTCATGATTCATGATTCATGATTCACTTCATAATTCATAATTCATGATTCATGATTCTTGATTTAATTCATGATTCATGATTCAATTCATGATTCATAATTCATGATTCACGATTCGGTCATGATTCATGATTCAATTCATGATTCGAATCCTGATTCAATTCATGATTCGAATCCTGATTCAATTCATGATTCATGATTCGATTTATGATTCATGATTCAATTCATGATCATGATTCATGATTCATGATTCAATTCATGATTCATGATTCACATGATTCATGATTCATGATTCGATTCATGATTTGAGTATCATGATTCATGATTCATGATTCATGATTCGATTCATGATTCGTGATTCATGATTCAATTCATGATTAATGATTCATGATTCATGATTGAATTCATAATTCATGATTTATGATTCGATTCATGATTCATGATTCAATTCATGATTCATGATTCATGATTCAATTAATGATTCATGATTCATGATTCAATTCATGATTTATGATTCATGATTTATGATTTATGATTCAATTCATGATTCATGATTCGATTCAGGATTCTTGATTCATGATTCATGATTCGATTCATGATTCATGATTTCTGATTCAATTCATGAATCATGATTCAATTCATGATTCATTATTCATGATTGAAATTATGATTCATGATTCATGATTCATGATTCGATTCATGATTCATGATTCAATTCATGATTCATAATTCGATTCATGATTCTTGATTCATGATTCATAAATCGATTTATAATTCATGATATATGATTCAATTCATGATTCATGATTCATGTTTCAATTCATGATTCATAATTCATGATTAGATTCATGATTCATGATTCAATTCATGATTCATGATTCAATTCATGATTCAGTATTCGATTCATGATTCATGATTCAATTCATGATTCATGATTCGATTCATGATTCATGATTCAATTCATGATTATGATTTAAATCATGATTCATGATTCAATTCATGATTCATGATTCATGATTCAATTCATGATTCATGATTCATGATTCATGATTCAAGTCATGATTCATAATTCATGATTCGATTCATGATTCAATTCATGATTCATGATTCATGATTCAATTCATGATTCATGATTCTTGATTCAATTCATGATTCATGATTCATGATTCAATTCATGATTCATGATTTATGATTCATGATTCAATTCATTATTCATGATTCATGATTCATGATTCGATTCATGATTTATGATTCATGATTCAATTCATGATTCATGATTCATGATTTAATTCATGATTTATTATTTGATTCATGATTCTAAATTCATGATTCATGATTCGATCATGATTCTTGATTCATGATTCATGATTCGATTGATGATTCATGATTCATGATTCTATTCATGATTCATGATTCATGATTCATGATTCCATTCATGATTCATGATTCATGATTCATGATTCAATTCATAATTCATGATTCATGTTTCGATTCATGTTTCATGATTCAATTCATGATTCATGATTCAATTCATGATTCATGATTCATGATTCAATTCATGATTCATGATTCATGATTCAATTCATGATTCATGATTCATGATTCAATTCATGATTCATGATTCATGATTCAATTCATGATTCATGATTCATGATTCAATTCATGATTCATGATTCATGATTCAAGTCATGTTCATGATTCAATTCATGATTCAATTCATGATTCATGATTCATGATTCAATTCATGATTCATGATTCATGATTCAATTCATGATTCATGATTCATGATTCAATTCATGATTTATGATTCGATTCATGATTCTTAATTCATGATTCATGATTCGATTCATGATTCTTGATTCATGATTGATGATTCGATTCATGATTCATGATTCAATTCATGATTCATGATTCATAATTAATGATTCAATTCATGATTCATGATTCATGATTCGATTCATGATTCATGATTCAATTCATGATTCCTGATTCATGATTCAATTCATAATTCATGAGTCGATTCATGATTCATGATTCATGATTCAATTCATGATTCATGATTCATGATTCATGATTGAATTCATGATTCATGATTCATGATTCAATTCATGATTCATGATTCAAATCATGATTCATGATTCATGATTCATGATTCGATTCATGATTCATGATTCATAATTAAAATCATATTTCATGATTCAATTCAAGATTCATGATTCATGATTCAATTCATGATTCATGATTCATGATTCAAGTCATGTTTCATGATTCAATTCATGATTCAATTCATGATTCATGATTCAATTTATGATTCATGATTTATGATTCATGATTCATGATTCTATTCATGATTCATATTTCAATTCATGATTCAATTCATGTTTCATGATTCATGATTCAATTCATGATTCATAATTCATGATTCATGATGCAATTCATAATTTATAATCACGATTCATGATTCAATTCATGATTCATGATTCAATTAATGATTCAATTCATGATTCATGATTCGATTCATGATTAATGATTCATGATTCATGATTCAATTCATGATTCATGGTTCATGATTCGATTCATGATTCAATTCATGATTTATGATTCAAATCATGATTCATGATTCAATTCATGATTCATGATTCATGATGCATGATTCAAGTCATGATTTATGTTTCAATTCATGATTCAATTCATGATTCATGATTCATGATTCAATTAATGATTCATGATCATGATTCATGATTCAATTAATGATTCATGATTCATGATTCATAATTCAATTCATGATTTATGATTCATGATTTATGATTCATGATTCAATTCATGATTCATGATTTGATTCATGATTCTTGATTCATGATTCATGATTCGATTCATGATTCATGGTTTCTGATTCAATTCATGATTCATGATTCATGATTCTTGATTCATGATTCATGATTCGATTCATGATTCATTATTCATTATTTATGATTGGATTCATGATTCATGATTCAATTCATGATTCTTGATTCATGATTCATGATTCGATTCATGATTCATTATTCATTATTCATGATTGAATTCATGATTCATGATTCATGATTCATGATTCGATTCATGATTCATGATTCATGATTCAATTAACAATTCATGATTTATGATTCATGATTCGATTCATGAATTATGATTCAATTCATGATTTATGATTCATGATTCAATTCATGATTCATAATTCGATTCATGATTCTTGATTCATGATTCATGAATCGATTCATAATTCATGATTCATGATTCAATTCATAATTCATGATTCATGATTCAATTCATGATTCATAATTCGATTCATGATTCTTGATTCATGATTCATGAATCGATTCATAATTCATGATTCATGATTCAATTCATGATTCATGATTCAATTCATGATTCATAATTCATGATTCGGTTCATGATTTGAATCCTGATTCAATTCATGTTTCGAATCCTCATGATTCATGATTCGATTTATGATTCATGATTTAATTCATGATTCATGATTCATGATTCATGATTCAATTCATGATTCATGATTCATGATTCACATGATTCATGATTCATGATTCGATTCATGATTCATTATTCATGATTCATAATTCATGATTCATGATTCGATTCATGATTCGTGATTCATGATTTAATTCATGATTCATGATTCATGATTGAATTCATAATTCATGATTCATGATTCTATTCATGATTCATGATTCAATTCATGATTCATGATTCTATTCATGATTCATGATTCATGATTCAAGTCATGATTCATGTTTCAATTCATGATTCAATTCATGATTCATGATTCATGATTCAATTAATGATTCATGATTCATGATTCAATTAATGATTCATGATTCAACTCATGATTCTTGATTCATGATTCATGATTCGATTCATGATTCAATTCATGATTTATGATTCAATTCATGATTCATGATTCATGATTCAATTCATGATTCATGATTCATGATTCAATTCATGATTCATGATTCATGATTCAATTCATGATTCATGATTCATGATTCTTGATTCAATCATGATTCATGATTCAATTCATGATTCATAATTCATGATTCATGATTCACAATTCATGATTCATGATTCATAATTCATGATTCATAATTAATGATTCAATTCATGATTCATAATTCATGATTCATGATTCAATTAGTGATTCATGATTCATGATTCATGATTCGGTTCATAATTCATGATTCAATTCATGATTCATGATTCAATTATTGATTTATGATTCATGATTCATGATTCAATTCATGACTCATGATTCGATTCATGATTCTTGATTCATGATTCATGATTCGATTCATGATTCATGATTCATGATTGAATTCATGATTCGTGATTCATGATTCAAATCATGATTCATAATTCGATTCATGATTCTTGATTCATGATTCATGATTTGATTCATAATTCATGATTCATGATTCAATTCATGATTCATGATTCATGATTCATGATTCAATTCATGATTCATAATTCATGAATCGATTCATGATTCATGATTTAATTCATGATTCATGATTCATGATTCAATTCATGATTCATGATTCATGATTCATGATTCTTGATTCAATTCATGATTCATGATTCATGATTCAATTAATGATTCATGATTCATGATTCAATTAATGATTCATGATTCAACTCATGATTCTTGATTCATGATTCATGATTCGATTCATGATTCAATTCATGATTTATGATTCAATTCATGATCATGATTCATGATTCAATCATGATTCATGATTCATGATTCAATTCATGATTCATGATTCATGATTCAATTCATGATTCATGATTCATGATTCAATTCATGATTCATGATTCATGATTCAATTCATGATTCATGATTCATGATTCATGATTCTTGATTCAATTCATGATTCATGATTCAATTCATGATTCATGATTCATAATTCATGATTCATGATTCACAATTCATGATTCATGATTCATAATTCATGATTCATAATTAAGGATTCAATTCATGATTCATAATTCATGATTCATGATTCAATTAGTGATTCATGATTCATGATTCGGTTCATAATTCATGATTTAATTCATGATTCATGATTCAATTATTGATTTATGATTCATGATTCATGATTCAATTCATGATTCATGATTCGATTCATGATTCTTGATTCATGATTCATGATTTGATTCATAATTCATGATTCATGATTCAATTCATGATTCATGATTCATGATTCATGATTCATGATTCATGATTCAATTCATGATTCATGATTCAATTCATGATTCATGATTCATGATTCAATTCATGATTCATGATTCTTGATTCAATTCATGATTCATGATTCATGATTCAATACATGATTCATGATTTATGATTCATGATTCAATTCATTATTCATGATTCATGATTCATGATTCATGATTCGATTCATGATTCATGATTCATGATTGAATTCATGATTCATGATTCATGATTCAAATCATGATTCATAATTCGATTCATGATTCTTGATTCATGATTCATGATTTGATTCATAATTCATGATTCATGATTCAATTCATGATTCATGATTCATGATCATGATTCAATTCATGATTCATAATTCATGATCGATTCATGATTTATGATTCAATTCATGATTCATGTTCATGATTCAATTCATGATTCATGATTCTTGATTCAATTCATGATTCATGATTCATGATTCAATTCATGATTCATGATTTATGATTCATGATTCAATTCATTATTCATGATTCATGATTCATGATTCATGATTCGATTCATGATTTATGATTCATGATTCAATTCATGATTCATGATTCATGATTTAATTCATCATTTATTATTTGATTCATGATCCTAAATTCATGATTCATGATTCGATTCATGATTCTTGATTCATGATTCATGATTCGATTGATGATTCATGATTCATGATTCTATTCATGATTCATGATTCATGATTCATGATTCATGATTCCATTCATAATTCATGATTCATGATTCGATTCATGATTCATGATTCAATTCATGATTCATGATTCATGATTCAATTAATGATTCATGATTCATGATTCAATTCATGATTCATGATTCATGATTCAATTCATGATTCATGATTCATGATTCAATTCATGATTCATGATTCAATTCATTATTCATGATTCATGATTCAATTCATGATTCATGATTCATGATTCAATTCATGATTTATGATTCGATTCATGATTCTTATTCATGATTCATGATTCGAATCATGATTCTTGATTCATGATTGATGATTCGATTGATGATTCATGATTCATGATTCATAATTAATGATTCAATTCATGATTCATGATTCATGATTCGATTCATGATTCATGATTCAATTCATGATTCCTGATTCATGATTCAATTCATTATTCATGAGTCGATTCATGATTCATGATTCATGATTCAATTCATGATTCATGATTCAAATCATGATTCATGATTCATGATTGAATTCATGATTCATGATTCATGATTGAATTCATGATTCATGATTCATGATTCGGTTCATGATTCATGATTCATAATTAAAATCATGTTTCATGATTCAATTCAGATTCATGATTCATGATTCAATTCATGATTCATGATTCATGATTCAAGTCATGTTTCATGATTCTATTCATGATTCATATTTCAATTCATGATTCATGATCATGATTCAATCATGATTCATAATTCATGATTCATGATGCAATTCATAATTTATAATTCACGATTCATGATTCAATTCATTATTCATGATTTCAATTAATGATTCAATTCATGATTCATGATTCGATTCATGATTAATGATTCATGATTCATGATTGAATTCATGATTCATGGTTCATGATTCGATTCATGATTCAATAATGATTCATGATTCATGATTCAATTAATGATTCATGATTCAACTCATGATTCTTGATTCATGATTCATGATTCGATTCATGATTCAATTCATGATTTATGATTCAATTCATGATTCATGATTCATGATTCAATTCATGATTCATGATTCATGATTCAATTCATGATTCATGATTCATGATTCAATTCATGATTCATGATTCATGATTCATGATTCTTGATTCAATTCATGATTCATGATTCAATTCATGATTCATGATTCATAATTCATGATTCATGATTCATAATTCATGATTCATGATTCATAATTCATGATTCATAATTAATGATTCAATTCATGATTCATAATTCATGATTCATGATTCAATTAGTGATTCATGATTCATGATTCATGATTCGGTTCATAATTAATGATTCAATTCATGATTCATGATTCAATTATTGATTTATGATTCATGATTCATGATTCAATTCATGATTCATGATTCATGATTCAGTTCATGATTCATGATTCGATTCATGATTCTTGATTAATGATTCATGATTCGATTCATGATTCATGATTCATGATTGAATTCATGATTCATGATTCAAATCATGATTCATAATTCGATTCATGATTCTTGATTCATGATTCATGATTTGATTCATAATTCATGATTCATGATTCAATTCATAAATTCATGATTCATGATTCATGATTCAATTCATGATTCATAATTCATGAATCGATTCATGATTCATGATTCAATTCATGATTCATGATTCATGATTCAATTCATGATTCATGATTCATGATTCATGATTCTTGATTCAATTCATGATTCATGATTCATGATTCAATTCATGATTCATGATTTATGATTCATGATTCAATTCATTATTCATGATTCATGATTCATGATTCATGATTCGATTCATGATTTATGATTCATGATTCAATTCATGATTCATGATTCATGATTTAATTCATGATTTATTATTTGATTCATGATCCTAAATTCATGATTCATGATTTGATTCATGATTCTTGATTCATGATTCATGATTCGATTGATGATTGATGATTCATGATTCTATTCATGATTCATGATTCATGATTCATGATTCATGATTCCATTCATAATTCATGATTCATGATTCGATTCATGATTCATGATTCAATTCATGATTCATGATTCATGATTCAATTCATGATTCATGATTCATGATTCAATTCATGATTCATGATTCATGATTCAATTCATGATTCATGATTCATGATTCAATTCATGATTCATGATTCATGATTCAATTCATGATTCATGATTCATGATTCAATTCATGATTCATGATTCATGATTCAATTCATGATTTATGATTCGATTCATGATTCTTAATTCATGATTCATGATTCGAATCATGATTCTTGATTCATGATTGATGATTCGATTGATGATTCATGATTCAATTCATGATTCATGATTCATAATTAATGATTCAATTCATGATTCATGATTCATGATTCGATTCATGATTTATGATTCAATTCATGATTCCTGATTCATGATTCAATTCATTATTCATGAGTCGATTCATGATTCATGATTCAATTCATGATTCATGACTCAAATCATGATTCATGATTCATGATTCATGATTGAATTCATGATTCATGATTCATGATTCGGTTCATGATTCATGATTCATAATTAAAATCATGTTTCATGATTCAATTCAAGATTCATGATTCATGATTCAATTCATGATTCATGATTCATGATTCAAGTCATGTTTCATGATTCTATTCATGATTCATATTTCAATTCATGATTCAATTCATGATTCATGATTCATGATTCAATTCATGATTCATAATTCATGATTCATGATGCAATTCATAATTTATAATTCACGATTCATGATTCAATTCATGATTCATGATTCAATTAATGATTCAATTCATGATTCATGATTCGATTCATGATTAATGATTCATGATTCATGATTGAATTCATGATTCATGGTTCATGATTCGATTCATGATTCATGATTCAATTCATGATTTATGATTCAAATCATGATTCATGATTCAATTCATGATTCATGATTCATGATTCAATTCATGATTCATGATTCATGATGCATGATTCAAGTCATGATATATGTTTCAATTAATGATTCAATTCATGATTCATGATTCATGATTCAATTAATGATTCATGATTCATGATTCAATTAATGATTCATGATTCATGATTCATGATTCAATTCATGATTTATGATTCATGATTTATGATTCATGATTCAATTCATGATTCATGATTTGATTCATGATTCTTGATTCATGATTCATGATTCGATTCATGATTCATGGTTTCTGATTCAATTCATGATTCATGATTCATGATTCTTGATTCATGATTCATGATTCGATTCATGATTCATTATTCATTATTTATGATTGAATTCATGATTCATGATTCAATTCATGATTCTTGATTCATGATTCATGATTCGATTCATGATTCATTATTCATTATTCATGATTGAATTCATGATTCATGATTCATGATTCATGATTCGATTCATGATTCATGATTCAATTCATGATTCATAATTCGATTCATGATTCTTGATTCATGATTCATGAATAGATTCATAATTCATGATTCACGATTCAATTCATGATTCATGATTCATGATTCAATTCATGATTCATGATTCAATTCATGATTCATGATTCGATTCATGATTCATGATTCAATTAACAATTCATGATTTATGATTCATGATTCGATTCATGAATTATGATTCAATTCATGATTCATGATTCATGATTCAATTCATGATTCATAATTCGATTCATGATTCTTGATTCATGATTCATGAATCGATTCATAATTCATGATTCATGATTCAATTCATAATTCATGATTCATGATTCAATTCATGATTCATAATTCGATTCATGATTCTTGATTCATGATTCAATTCATGATTCATAATTCATGATTCATGATTCAATTCATGATTCATAATTCATGATTCATGATTCTTGATTCAATTCATGATTCATGATTCAATTCATGATTCATAATTCATGATTCATGATTCGGTTCATGATTCATGATTCAATTCATGATTCGAATCCTGATTGAATTCATGATTCAAATCCTGATTCAATTCATGATTCATGATTCGATTTATGATTCATGATTCATGATTCTATTCATGATTCATGATTCATGATTCGATTCATGATTCATGATTCATGATTCGATTCATGATTCATGATTCATAATTAAAATCATATTTCATGATTCAATTCAAGATTCATGATTCATGATTCAATTCATGATTCATGATTCAAGTCATGTTTCATGATTCAATTCATGATTCAATTCATGATTCATGATTCAATTTATGATTCATGATTTATGATTCATGATTCATGATTCTATTCATGATTCATATTTCAATTCATGATTCAATTCATGTTTCATGATTCATGATTCAATTCATGATTCATAATTCATGATTCATGATGCAATTCATAATTTATAATTCACGATTCATGATTCAATTCATGATTCATGATTCAATTAATGATTCAATTCATGATTCATGATTCGATTCATGATTAATGATTCATGATTCATGATTGAATTCATGATTCATGGTTCATGATTCGATTCATGATTCAATTCATGATTTATGATTCAAATCATGATTCATGATTCAATTCATGATTCATGATTCATGATTCATGATGCATGATTCAAGTCATGATTTATGTTTCAATTCATGATTCAATTCATGATTCATGATTCATGATTCAATTAATGATTCATGATTCATGATTCATGATTCAATTAATGATTCATGATTCATGATTCATAATTCAATTCATGATTTATGATTCATGATTTATGATTCATGATTCAATTCATGATTCATGATTTGATTCATGATTCTTGATTCATGATTCATGATTCGATTCATGATTCATGGTTTCTGATTCAATTCATGATTCATGATTCATGATTCTTGATTCATGATTCATGATTTGATTCATGATTCATTATTCATTATTTATGATTGGATTCATGATTCATGATTCAATTCATGATTCTTGATTCATGATTCATGATTCAATTCATGATTCTTGATTCATGATTCATGATTCGATTCATGATTCATTATTCATTATTCATGATTGAATTCATGATTCATGATTCATGATTCATGATTCGATTCATAATTCATGATTCATGATTCAATTAACAATTCATGATTTATGATTCATGATTCGATTCATGAATTATGATTCAATTCATGATTTATGATTCATGATTCAATTCATGATTCATAATTCGATTCATGATTCTTGATTCATGATTCATGAATCGATTCATAATTCATGATTCATGATTCAATTCATAATTCATGATTCATGATTCAATTCATGATTCATAATTCGATTCATGATTCTTGATTCATGATTTATGAATCGATTCATAATTCATGATTCATGATTCAATTCATGATTCATGATTCAATTCATGATTCATAATTCATGATTCATGATTCGGTTCATGATTTGAATCCTGATTCAATTCATGTTTCGAATCCTCATGATTCATGATTCGATTTATGATTCATGATTTAATTCATGATTCATGATTCATGATTCATGATTCAATTCATGATTCATGATTCATGATTCACATGATTCATGATTCATGATTCGATTCATGATTCATTATTCATGATTCATAATTCATGATTCATGATTCGATTCATGATTCGTGATTCATGATTCCATTCATGATTCATGATTCATGATTCATGATTCCATCATGATTCATGATTCATGATTCATGATTGAATTCATAATTCATGATTCATGATTCTATTCATGATTCATGATTCAATTCATGATTCATGATTCTATTCATGATTCATGATTCATGATTCAAGTCATGATTCATGTTTCAATTCATGATTCAATTCATGATTCATGATTCATGATTCAATTAATGATTCATGATTCATGATTCAATTAATGATTCATGATTCAACTCATGATTCTTGATTCATGATTCATGATTCGATTCATGATTCAATTCATGATTTATGATTCAATTCATGATTCATGATTCATGATTCATGATTCGGTTCATAATTCATGATTCAATTCATGATTCATGATTCAATTATTGATTTATGATTCATGATTCATGATTCAATTCATGATTCATGATTCGATTCATGATTCTTGATTCATGATTCATGATTCGATTCATGATTCATGATTCATGATTGAATTCATGATTCATGATTCATGATTCAAATCATGATTCATAATTCGATTCATGATTCTTGATTCATGATTCATGATTTGATTCATAATTCATGATTCATGATTCAATTCATGATTCATGATTCATGATTCATGATTCAATTCATGATTCATGATTCAATTCATGATTCATGATTCATGATTCAATTCATGATTCATGATTCATGATTCTTGATTCAATTCATGATTCATGATTCATGATTCAATTCATGATTCATAATTCATGATTCATGATTCTTGATTCAATTCATGATTCATGATTCAATTCATGATTCATAATTCATGATTCATGATTCGGTTCATGATTCATGATTCAATTCATGATTCGAATCCTGATTGAATTCATGATTCAAATCCTGATTCAATTCATGATTCATGATTCGATTTATGATTCATGATTCATGATTCTATTCATGATTCATGATTCATGATTCGATTCATGATTCATGATTCATGATTCGATTCATGATTCATGATTCATAATTAAAATCATATTTCATGATTCAATTCAAGATTCATGATTCATGATTCAATTCATGATTCATGATTCAAGTCATGTTTCATGATTCAATTCATGATTCAATTCATGATTCATGATTCAATTTATGATTCATGATTTATGATTCATGATTCATGATTCTATTCATGATTCATATTTCAATTCATGATTCAATTCATGTTTCATGATTCATGATTCAATTCATGATTCATAATTCATGATTCATGATGCAATTCATAATTTATAATTCACGATTCATGATTCAATTCATGATTCATGATTCAATTAATGATTCAATTCATGATTCATGATTCGATTCATGATTAATGATTCATGATTCATGATTGAATTCATGATTCATGGTTCATGATTCGATTCATGATTCAATTCATGATTTATGATTCAAATCATGATTCATGATTCAATTCATGATTCATGATTCATGATTCATGATGCATGATTCAAGTCATGATTTATGTTTCAATTCATGATTCAATTCATGATTCATGATTCATGATTCAATTAATGATTCATGATTCATGATTCATGATTCAATTAATGATTCATGATTCATGATTCATAATTCAATTCATGATTTATGATTCATGATTTATGATTCATGATTCAATTCATGATTCATGATTTGATTCATGATTCTTGATTCATGATTCATGATTCGATTCATGATTCATGGTTTCTGATTCAATTCATGATTCATGATTCATGATTCTTGATTCATGATTCATGATTTGATTCATGAATCATTATTCATTATTTATGATTGGATTCATGATTCATGATTCAATTCATGATTCTTGATTCATGATTCATGATTCAATTCATGATTCTTGATTCATGATTCAATTAACAATTCATGATTTATGATTCATGATTCGATTCATGAATTATGATTCAATTCATGATTTATGATTCATGATTCAATTCATGATTCATAATTCGATTCATGATTCTTGATTCATGATTCATGAATCGATTCATAATTCATGATTCATGATTCAATTCATAATTCATGATTCATGATTCAATTCATGATTCATAATTCGATTCATGATTCTTGATTCATGATTCATGAATCGATTCATAATTCATGATTCATGATTCAATTCATGATTCATGATTCAATTCATGATTCATAATTCATGATTCATGATTCGGTTCATGATTTGAATCCTGATTCAATTCATGTTTCGAATCCTCATGATTCATGATTCGATTTATGATTCATGATTTAATTCATGATTCATGATTCATGATTCATGATTCAATTCATGATTCATGATTCATGATTCACATGATTCATGATTCATGATTCGATTCATGATTCATTATTCATGATTCATAATTCATGATTCATGATTCGATTCATGATTCGTGATTCATGATTCCATTCATGATTCATGATTCATGATTCATGATTCCATTCATGATTCATGATTCATGATTCATGATTGAATTCATAATTCATGATTCATGATTCAATTCATGATTCATGATTCTATTCATGATTCATGATTCATGATTCAAGTCATGATTCATGTTTCAATTCATGATTCAATTCATGATTCATGATTCATGATTCAATTAATGATTCATGATTCATGATTCAATTAATGATTCATGATTCAACTCATGATTCTTGATTCATGATTCATGATTCGATTCATGATTCAATTCATGATTTATGATTCAATTCATGATTCATGATTCATGATTCATGATTCGGTTCATAATTCATGATTCAATTCATGATTCATGATTCAATTATTGATTTATGATTCATGATTCATGATTCAATTCATGATTCATGATTCGATTCATGATTCTTGATTCATGATTCATGAATCGATTCATAATTCATGATTCATGATTCAATTCATAATTCATGATTCATGATTCAATTCATGATTCATAATTCGATTCATGATTCTTGATTCATGATTCATGAATCGATTCATAATTCATGATTCATGATTCAATTCATGATTCATGATTCAATTCATGATTCATAATTCATGATTCATGATTCGGTTCATGATTTGAATCCTGATTCAATTCATGTTTCGAATCCTCATGATTCATGATTCGATTTATGATTCATGATTTAATTCATGATTCATGATTCATGATTCATGATTCAATTCATGATTCATGATTCATGATTCACATGATTCATGATTCATGATTCGATTCATGATTCATTATTCATGATTCATAATTCATGATTCATGATTCGATTCATGATTCGTGATCATGATTCCATTCATGATTCATGATTCATGATTCATGATTCCATTCATGATTCATGATTCATGATTCATGATTGAATTCATAATTCATGATTCATGATTCAATTCATGATTCATGATTCTATTCATGATTCATGATTCATGATTCAAGTCATGATTCATGTTTCAATTCATGATTCAATTCATGATTCATGATTCATGATTCAATTAATGATTCATGATTCATGATTCAATTAATGATTCATGATTCAACTCATGATTCTTGATTCATGATTCATGATTCGATTCATGATTCAATCATGATTTATGATTCAATTCATGATTCATGATTCATGATTCATGATTCGGTTCATAATTCATGATTCAATTCATGATTCATGATTCAATTATTGATTTATGATTCATGATTCATGATTCAATTCATGATTCATGATTCGATTCATGATTCTTGATTCATGATTCATGATTCGATTCATGATTCATGATTCATGATTGAATTCATGATTCATGATTCATGATTCAAATCATGATTCATAATTCGATTCATGATTCATGATTCATGATTTGATTCATAATTCATGATTCATGATTCAATTCATGATTCATGATTCATGATTCATGATTCATGATTCATGATTCAATTCATGATTCATGATTCAATTCATGATTCATGATTCATGATTCAATTCATGATTCATGATTCATGATTCATGATTCTTGATTCAATTCATGATTCATGATTCATGATTCAATTCATGATTCATGATTTATGATTCATGATTCAATTCATTATTCATGATTCATGATTCATGATTCATGATTCGATTCATGATTCATGATTCATGATTGAATTCATGATTCATGATTCATGATTCAAATCATAATTCATAATTCGATTCATGATTCATGATTCATGATTCTTGATTCAATTCATGATTCATGATTCATGATTCAATTCATGATTCATGATTTATGATTCATGATTCAATTCATTATTCATGATTCATGATTCATGATTCATGATTCAATTCATGATTTATGATTCATGATTCAATTCATGATTCATGATTCATGATTTAATTCATGATTTATTATTTGATTCATGATCCTAAATTCATGATTCATGATTCGATTCATGATTCTTGATTCATGATTCATGATTCGATTGATGATTCATGATTCATGATTCTATTCATGATTCATGATTCATGATTCATGATTCATGATTCCATTCATAATTCATGATTCATGATTCGATTCATGATTCATGATTCAATTCATGATTCATGATTCATGATTCAATTAATGATTCATGATTCATGATTCAATTCATGATTCATGATTCATGATTCAATTCATGATTCATGATTCATGATTCAATTCATGATTCATGATTCATGATTCAATTCATGATTCATGATTCATGATTCAATTCATGATTTATGATTCGATTCATGATTCTTAATTCATGATTCATGATTCGAATCATGATTCTTGATTCATGATTGATGATTCGATTGATGATTCATGATTCAATTCATGATTCATGATTCATAATTAATGATTCAATTCATGATTCATGATTCGATTCATGATTTATGATTCAATTCATGATTCCTGATTCATGATTCAATTCATTATTCATGAGTCGATTCATGATTCATGATTCATGATTCAATTCATGATTCATGATTCAAATCATGATTCATGATTCATGATTGAATTCATGATTCATGATTCATGATTGAATTCATGATTCATGATTCATGATTGAATTCATGATTCATGATTCATGATTCGGTTCATGATTCATGATTCATAATTAAAATCATGTTTCATGATTCAATTCAAGATTCATGATTCATGATTCAATTCATGATTCATGATTCATGATTCAAGTCATGTTTCATGATTCTATTCATGATTCATATTTCAATTCATGATTCAATTCATGATTCATGATTCATGATTCAATTCATAATTTATAATTCACGATTCATGATTCAATTCATGATTCATGATTCAATTAATGATTCAATTCATGATTCATGATTCGATTCATGATTAATGATTCATGATTCATGATTGAATTCATGATTCATGGTTCATGATTCGATTCATGATTCATGATTCAATTCATGATTTATGATTCAAATCATGATTCATGATTCAATTCATGATTCATGATTCATGATTCAATTCATGATTCATGATGCATGATTCAAGTCATGATATATGTTTCAATTAATGATTCAATTCATGATTCATGATTCAATTAATGATTCATGATTCATGATTCAATTAATGATTCATGATTCATGATTCATGATTCAATTCATGATTTATGATTCATTATTTATGATTCATGATTCAATTCATGATTCATGATTTGATTCATGATTCTTGATTCATGATTCATGATTCGATTCATGATTCATGGTTTCTGATTCAATTCATGATTCATGATTCATGATTCATGATTCTTGATTCATGATTCATGATTCGATTCATGATTCATTATTCATTATTTATGATTGAATTCATGATTCATGATTCAATTCATGATTCTTGATTCATGATTCATGATTCGATTCATGATTCATTATTCATTATTCATGATTGAATTCATGATTCATGATTCATGATTCATGATTCGATTCATGATTCATGATTCAATTCATGATTCATAATTCGATTCATGATTCTTGATTCATGATTCATGAATAGATTCATAATTCATGATTCACGATTCAATTCATGATTCATGATTCATGATTCAATTCATGATTCATGATTCAATTCATGATTCATGATTCGATTCATGATTCATGATTCATGATTCAATTAACAATTCATGATTTATGATTCATGATTCGATTCATGAATTATGATTCAATTCATGATTCATGATTCATGATTCAATTCATGATTCATAATTCGATTCATGATTCTTGATTCATGATTCATGAATCGATTCATAATTCATGATTCATAATTCGATTCATGATTCTTGATTCATGATTCAATTCATGATTCATAATTCATGATTCATGATTCAATTCATGATTCATAATTCATGATTCATGATTCTTGATTCAATTCATGATTCATGATTCAATTCATGATTCATAATTCATGATTCATGATTCGGTTCATGATTCATGATTCAATTCATGATTCGAATCCTGATTGAATTCATGATTCAAATTCTGATTCAATTCATGATTCATGATTCGATTTATGATTCATGATTCATGATTCTATTCATGATTCATGATTCAAGATTCATGATTCAATTCATGATTCATGATTCATGATTCAATTCATGATTCATGATTCATGATTCGATTCATGATTCATGATTCATAATTCAATTCATGATTCATGATTCATTATTCATGATTCAATTCATGATTTATGATTTGATTCATGATTCTTAATTCATGATTTGATTCATGATTCTTGATTCATGATTCATGATTTGATTCATGATTCATGATTCAATTCATGAGTCATGATTCATGATTCATGATTCAATTCATAATTCATGATTAATGATTAGATTCATGATTCATGATGCAATTCATGATTTGATTCATGATTCATGATTCAATTCATGATTCATTATTCAATTCATGATTCATGATTCATGATTGAATTCGTGATTTATGATTGAATTCATGATTGAATTCATGATTCATGATTGAATTCATGATTCATGATTCATGATTCAATTCATGATTCATGATTCATGATTCAATGCATGATTCATGATTAAATTCATGATTCAATTCATGATTCATGATTCATGATTCATGATTCATGATTCAATTCATAATTTATAATTCATGATTCATGATTCTTGATTTAATTCATGATTCATGATTCAATTCATGATTCATAATTCATGATTCACGATTCAGTTCATGATTCATGATTCAATTCATGATTCGAATCCTGATTCAATTCATGATTCATGATTCGATTTATGATTCATGATTCAATTCATGATTCATGATTCATGATTCATGATTCAATTCATGATTCGTGATTCATGATTCAATTCATGATTAATGATTCATGATTCATGATTGAATTCATAATTCATGATTCATGATTCGATTCATGATTCATGATTCAATTCATGATTCATGATTCATGATTCAATTAATGATTCATGATTCATGATTCAATTCATGATTTATGATTCATGATTTATGATTTATGATTCAATTCATGATTCATGATTCGATTCAGGATTCTTGATTCATGATTCATGATTCGATTCATGATTCAATTCATGATTCATAATTCATGATTAATGATTCTTGATTCAATTCATGATTCATGATTCAATTCATGATTCATAATTCATGATTCATGATTCGGTTCATGATTCATGATTCAATTCATGATTCGAATCCTGATTGAATTCATGATTCAAATCCTGATTCAATTCATGTTTCATGATTCGATTTATGATTCATGATTCATGATTCTATTCATGATTCATGATTCATGATTCATGATTCAATTCATGATTCATGATTCATGATTCAATTCATGATTCATGATTCATGATTCGATTCATGATTCATGATTCATAATTCAATTCATGATTCATGATTCATTATTCATGATTCAATTCATGATTTATGATTTGATTCATGATTCTTAATTCATGATTCATGATTCGATTCATGAGTCATGATTCATGATTCATGATTCAATTCATAATTCATGATTAATGATTAGATTCATGATTCAATTCATGATTCAATTCATGATTCATGATTCATGATGCAATTCATGATTTGATTCATGATTCATGATTCAATTCATGATTCATTATTCAATTCATGATTCATGATTCATGATTAAATTCGTGATTTATGATTGAATTCATGATTGAATTCATGATTCATGATTGAATTCATGATTTATGATTGAATTCATGATTGAATTCATGATTCATGATTGAATTCATGATTCATGATTCATGATTCAATGCATGATTCATGATTCAATTCATGATTCAATTCATGATTCATGATTCATGATTCATGATTCAATTCATAATTCATAATTCATGATTCATGATTCTTGATTTAATTCATGATTCATGATTCAATTCATGATTCATAATTCATGATTCACGATTCGGTTCATGATTCATGATTCAATTCATGATTCGAATCCTGATTCAATTCATGATTCGAATCCTGATTCAATTCATGATTCATGATTCGATTTATGATTCATGATTCAATTCATGATTCATGATTCATGATTCATGATTCAATTCATGATTCATGATTCATGATTCACATGATTCATGATTCATGATTCGATTCATGATTTGAGTATCATGATTCATGATTCATGATTCATGATTCGATTCGTGATTCGTGATTCATGATTCAATTCATGATTAATGATTCATGATTCATGATTCAATTCATAATTCATGATTCATGATTCGATTCATGATTCATGATTCAATTCATGATTCATGATTCATGATTCAATTAATGATTCATGATTCATGATTCAATTCATGATTTATGATTCATGATTTATGATTTATGATTCAATTCATGATTCATGATTCGATTCAGGATTCTTGATTCATGATTCATGATTCGATTCATGATTCATGATTTCTGATTCAATTCATGATTCATGATTCAATTCATGATTCATTATTCATGATTGAAATTATGATTCATGATTCATGATTCATGATTCGATTCATGATTCATGATTCAATTCATGATTCATAATTCGATTTATGATTCTTGATTCATGATTCATAAATCGATTTATAATTCATGATATATGATTCAATTCATGATTCATGATTCATGATTCAATTCATGATTCATAATTCATGATTAGATTCATGATTCATGATTCAATTCATGATTTATGATTTAAATCATGATTCATGATTCAATTCATGATTCATGATTCATGATTCAATTCATGATTCATGATTCATGATTCATGATTCAAGTCATGATTCATGTTTCAATTCATGATTCAATTAATGATTCATGATTCATGATTAAATTAACGATTCATGATTCATGATTCATGATTCAATTCATGATTCAATTCATGATTCATGATTCATGATTCGATTCATGATTCTTGATTCATGATTCATGATTCGATTCATGATTCATGGTTTATGATTCAATTCATGATTCATGATTCGATTCATAATTCATGATTCATTAATTCGATTCATGATTCAATTCATGATTCGAATCCTGATTGAATTCATGATTCAAATCCTGATTCAATTCATGATTCATGATTCGATTTATGATTCATGATTCATGATTCTTTTCATGATTCATGATTCATGATTCATGATTCAATTCATGATTCATGATTCATGATTCAATTCATGATTCATGATTCGATTCATGATTCATGATTCATAATTCAATTCATGATTCATTATTCATGATTCAATTCATGATTTATGATTTGATTCATGATTCTTAATTCATGATTCATGATTCGATTCATGATTCTTGATTCATGATTCATGATTTGATTCATGATTCATGATTCAATTCATGAGTCATGATTCATGATTCATGATTCAATTCATAATTCATGATTCATGATTAGATTCATGATTCAATTCATGATTCAATTCATGATTCATGATTCATGATGCAATTCATGATTTGATTCATGATTCATGATTCAATTCATAATTCATGATTCATTATTCAATTCATGATTCACGATTCATGATTGAATTCGTGATTTATGATTGAATTCATGATTGAATTCATGATTCATGATTGAATTCATGATTTATGATTGAATTCATGATTGAATTCATGATTCATGATTGAATTCATGATTCATGATTGAATTCATGATTCATGATTCATGATTCAATTCATGATTCATGATTCAATTCATGATTCATGATTCAATTCATGATTCAATTCATGATTCATGATTCATGATTCATGATTCAATTCATAATTCATAATTCATGATTCATGATTCTTGATTCAATTCATGATTCATGATTCAATTCATGATTCATAATTCATGATTCACGATTCGGTTCATGATTCATGATTCAATTCATGATTCATGATTCAATTCATGATTCGAATCCTGATTCAATTCATGATTCGAATCCTGATTCAATTCATGATTCATGATTCGATTTATGATTCATGATTCAATTCATGATTCATGATTCATGATTCATGATTCATGATTCAATTCATGATTCATGATTAATGATTCACATGATTCATGATTCATGATTCGATTCATGATTCGAGTATCATGATTCATGATTCATGATTCATGATTCGATTCATGATTCGTGATTCATGATTCAATTCATGATTAATGATTCATGATTCATGATTGAATTCATAATTCATGATACATGATTCGATTCATGATTCATGATTCAAATTATGATTCATGATTCATGATTTAATTAATGATTCATGATTCATGATTCATGATTCAATTAATGATTCATGATTCATGATTCAATTCATGATTTATGATTCATGATTTATGATTTATGATTCAATTCATGATTCATGATTCGATTCATGATTCATGATTTCTGATTCAATTCATGATTCATGATTCAATTCATGATTCATTATTCATGATTGAAATTATGATTCATGATTCATGATTCATGATTCGATTCATGATTCATGATTCAATTCATGATTCATAATTCGATTCATGATTCTTGATTAATGATTCATGAATCGATTTATAATTCATGATATATGATTCAATTCATGATTCATGATTCATGATTCAATTTATGATTCATAATTCATGATTAGATTCATGATTCATGATTCAATTCATGATTCATGATTCAATTCATGATTCAGTATTCGATTCATGATTCATGATTCAATTCATGATTCATGATTCATGATTCGATTCATGATTCATGATTCAGTTCATGATTTATGATTCAAATCATGATTCATGATTCAATTCATGATTCATGATTCATGATTCAATTCATGATTCATGATTCATGATTCATGATTCATGATTCAAGTCATGATTCATGTTTCAATTCATGATTCAATTAATGATTCATGATTCATGATTCAATTAACGATTCATGATTCATGATTAATGATTCAATTCATGATTCAATTCATGATTCATGATTCATGATTCGATTCATGATTCTTGATTCATGATTCATGATTCGATTCATGATTCATGGTTTATGATTCAATTCATGATTCATGATTCGATTCATAATTCATGATTCATGATTGAATTCATGATTCATGATTCATGATTCATGATTCGATTCATGATTCATGATTCAATTCATGATTCATGATTCATGATTCAATTCATGATTCATAATTCGATTCATGATTCTTGATTCATGATTCATGAATCGATTCATAATTCATGATTCATGATTCAAATTATGATTCATGATTTATAATTCAATTCATGATTCATAATTCATGATTCGATTCATGATTCATGATTCAATTCATGATTCATGATTCATGATTCAATTTATGATTCCTAATTCATGATTCATGATTCAATTCATGATTCATGATTCATGATTCGATTCATGTTTCATGATTCAATTCATAATTCATGATTCATGATTCAATTCATGATTCATAATTCATGATTCATGATTCTATTCATGATTCATAATTCGATTCATGATTCTTGATTCATGATTCATGAATCGATTCATAATTCATGATTCATGATTCAATTCATGATCCATAATTCAGGATTCATGATTCTTGATTCAATACATTATTCATGATTCAATTCATGATTCATAATTCATGATTCATGATTCGGTTCATGATTCATGATTCAATTCATGATTCATGATTCAATTCATGATTCGGATCCTGATTGAATTCATGAATCGAATCCTGATTCAATTCATGATTCATGATTCGATTTATGATTCATGATTCGATTTATGATTCATGATTCATAATTCTATACATAATTCATGATTCATGATTCATGATTCAATTCATGATTCATGATTCATGATTTAATTCATGATTCATGATTCATGATTCATGATTCGATTCATGATTCATGATTCATAATTCAATTCATGATTCATGATTCATTATTCATGATTCAATTCATGATTTATGATTTGATTCATGATTCTTAATTCATGATTCATGATTCGATTCATGATTCTTGATTCATGATTCATGATTTGATTCATGATTCATGATTCAATTCATGAGTCATGATTCATGATTCAATTCATAATTCATGATTCATGATTAGATTCATGATTCAATTCATGATTCATGATTCATGATTGAATTCGTGATTTATTATTGAATTCATGATTGAATTCATGATTTATGATTGAATTCATGATTGAATTCATGATTCACGATTCATGATTCAATTCATGATTTGATTCATGATTCATGATTCAATTCATGATTCATGATTCATGATTGAATTCATGATTCATGATTCATGATTCATGATTCAATTCATAATTCATAATTCATGATTCATGATTCTTGATTCAATTCATGATTCATGATTCAATTCATGATTCATAATTCATGATTCACGATTCGGTTCATGATTCATGATTCAATTCATGATTCATGATTCATGATTCAATTCATAATTCATGATTCATGATTCACATGATTCATGATTCATGATTCGAATCATGATTCGAGATTCATGATTCATGATTCGATTCATGATTCGTGATTCATGATTTAATTCATGATTAATGATTCATGATTCATGATTGAATTCATAATTCATGATTCGATTCATGATTCATGATTCAATTCATGATTCATGATTCATGATTAGATTCATGATTTGATTCATGATTCATGATTCAATTCATGATTCATGATTCATGATTGAATTCATGATTCATGATTCATGATTCATGATTCATGATTCAATTCATAATTCATAATTCATGATTCACGATTCGGTTCATGATTCATGATTCAATTCATGATTCATGATTCATGATTCAATTCATAATTCATGATTCATGATTCACGATTCGGTTCATGATTCGATTCATGATTCGAGATTCATGATTCATGATTCATGATTCGATTCATGATTCGTGATTCATGATTCACATGATTCATGATTCATGATTCATGATTGAATTCATAATTCATGATTCATGATTCGATTCATGATTCATGATTCAATTCATGATTCATGATTCATGATTCAATTAATGATTCATGATTCATGATTCATGATTCAATTAATGATTCATGATTCATGATTCAATTCATAATTTATGATTCATGATTTATGATTCATGGATCAATTCATGATTCATGATTCGATTCATGATTCTTGATTCATGATGCATGATTTGATTCATGATTCGATTCATGATTCATGATTTCTGATTCAATTCATGATTCATGATTCAATTCATGATTCTTGATTCATGATTCATGATTCGATTCATGATTCATTATTCATGATTGAAATTATGATTCATGATTCATGATTCATGATTCGATTCATGATTCATGATTCAATTCATGATTCATAATTCAATTCATGATTCATGATTCAATTCATGATTCATGATTCATGATTCAAGTCATGATTCATGATTCAAGTCATGATTCATGTTTCAATTCATGATTCAATTAATGATTCATGATTCATGATTCATGATTCAATTAACGATTCATGATTCATGATTCATGATTCATGATTCAATTCATGATTCAATTCATGATTCATGATTCATGATTCATGATTCTTGATTCATGATTCATGATTCTTGATTCATGATTCATGATTCGATTCATGATTCATGGTTTATGATTCAATTCATGATTCATGATTCGATTCATAATTCATGAATCATGATTGAATTCATGATTCATGATTCATGATTCATGATTCGATTCATGATTCATGATTCAATTCATGATTCATAATTCGATTCATGATTCTTGATTAATGATTCATGAATCGATTTATAATTCATGATATATGATTCAATTCATGATTCATGATTCATGATTCAATTCTTGATTCATAATTCATGATTAGATTTATGATTCATGATTCAATTCATGATTCATAATTCAATTCATGATTCATGATTCATGATTCATTTCATAATTCATGATTCATGATTCACATGATTCATGATTCATGATTCGAATCATGATTCGAGATTCATGATTCATGATTCGATTCATGATTCGTGATTCATGATTTAATTCATGATTAATGATTCATGATTCATGATTGAATTCATAATTCATGATTCGATTCATGATTCATGATTCAATTCATGATTCATGATTAGATTCATGATTTGATTCATGATTCATGATTCAATTCATGATTCATGATTCATTATTAAATTCATGAATTAATGATTCATGATTGAATTCGTGATTTATTATTGAATTCATGATTGAATTCATGATTTATGATTGAATTCATGATTGAATTCATGATTCACGATTCATGATTCAATTCATGATTTGATTCATGATTCATGATTCAATTCATGATTCATGATTCATGATTGAATTCATGATTCATGATTCATGATTCATGATTCATGATTCAATTCATAATTCATAATTCATGATTCATGATTCTTGATTCAATTCATGATTCATGATTCAATTCATGATTCATAATTCATGATTCACGATTCGGTTCATGATTCATGATTCAATTCATGATTCATGATTCATGATTCAATTCATAATTCATGATTCATGATTCACGATTCGGTTCATGATTCGATTCATGTTTCGAGATTCATGATTCCTGATTCATGATTCGATTCATGATTCGTGATTCATGATTCACATGATTCATGATTCATGATTCATGATTGAATTCATAATTCATGATTCATGATTCGATTCATGATTCATGATTCAATTCATGATTCATGATTCATGATTCAATTAATGATTCATGATTCATGATTCATGATTCAATTAATGATTCATGATTCATGATTCAATTCATAATTTATGATTCATGATTTATGATTCATGGATCAATTCATGATTCATGATTCGATTCATGATTCTTGATTCATGATGCATGATTCGATTCATGATTCGATTCATGATTCATGATTTCTGATTCAATTCATGATTCATGATTCAATTCATGATTCTTGATTCATGATTCATGATTCAAGTCATGATTCATGTTTCAATTCATGATTCAATTAATGATTCATGATTCATGATTCATGATTCAATTAACGATTCATGATTCATGATTCATGATTCATGATTCAATTCATGATTCAATTCATGATTCATGATTCATGATTCATGATTCTTGATTCATGATTCATGATTCTTGATTCATGATTCATGATTCGATTCATGATTCATGGTTTATGATTCAATTCATGATTCATGATTCGATTCATAATTCATGAATCATGATTGAATTCATGATTCATGATTCATGATTCATGATTCGATTCATGATTCATGATTCAATTCATGATTCATAATTCGATTCATGATTCTTGATTAATGATTCATGAATCGATTTATAATTCATGATATATGATTCAATTCATGATTCATGATTCAATTCTTGATTCATAATTCATGATTAGATTTATGATTCATGATTCAATTCATGATTCATGATTCAATTCATGATTCATGATTCATGATTCAATTCATAATTCATGATTCATGATTCACATGATTCATGATTCATGATTCGAATCATGATTCGAGATTCATGATTCATGATTCGATTCATGATTCGTGATTCATGATTTAATTCATGATTAATGATTCATGATTCATGATTGAATTCATAATTCATGATTCGATACATGATTCATGATTCAATTCATGATTCATGATTCATGATTAGATTCATGATTTGATTCATGATTCATGATTCAATTCATGATTCATGATTCATTATTAAATTCATGATTCATAATTCATGATTCACGATTCGGTTCATGATTCATGATTCAATTCATGATTCATGATTCATGATTCAATTCATAATTCATGATTCATGATTCACATGATTCATGATTCATGATTCGAATCATGATTCGAGATTCATGATTCATGATTCGATTCATGATTCGTGATTCATGATTTAATTCATGATTAATGATTCATGATTCATGATTGAATTCATAATTCATGATTCGATTCATGATTCATGATTCAATTCATGATTCATGATTCATGATTAGATTCATGATTTGATTCATGATTCATGATTCAATTCATGATTCATGATTCATGATTGAATTCATGATTCATGATTCATGATTCATGATTCATGATTCAATTCATAATTCATAATTCATGATTCATGATTCTTGATTCAATTCATGATTCATGATTCAATTCATGATTCATAATTCATGATTCACGATTCGGTTCATGATTCATGATTCAATTCATGATTCATGATTCATGATTCAATTCATAATTCATGATTCATGATTCACGATTCGGTTCATGATTCGATTCATGATTCGAGATTCATGATTCATGATTCATGATTCGATTCATGATTCGTGATTCATGATTCACATGATTCATGATTCATGATTCATGATTGAATTCATAATTCATGATTCATGATTTCATTCATGATTCATGATTCAATTCATGATTCATGATTCATGATTCAATTAATGATTCATGATTCATGATTCATGATTCAATTAATGATTCATGATTCATGATTCAATTCATAATTTATGATTCATGATTTATGATTCATGGATCAATTCATGATTCATGATTCGATTCATGATTCTTGATTCATGATGCATGATTCGATTCATGATTCGATTCATGATTCATGATTTCTGATTCAATTCATGATTCATGATTCAATTCATGATTCTTGATTCATGATTCATGATTCGATTCATGATTCATTATTCATTATTGAAATTATGATTCATGATTCATGATTCGATTCATGATTCATGATTCAATTCATGATTCATAATTCAATTCATGATTCATGATTCAATTCATGATTCATGATTCATGATTCAAGTCATGATTCATGATTCAAGTCATGATTCATGTTTCAATTCATGATTCAATTAATGATTCATGATTCATGATTCATGATTCAATTAACGATTCATGATTCATGATTCATGATTCAATTCATGATTCAATTCATGATTCATGATTCATGATTCATGATTCTTGATTCATGATTCATGATTCTTGATTCATGATTCATGATTCGATTCATGATTCATGGTTTATGATTCAATTCATGATTCATGATTCGATTCATAATTCATGAATCATGATTGAATTCATGATTCATGATTCATGATTCATGATTCGATTCATGATTCATGATTCAATTCATGATTCATAATTCGATTCATGATTCTTGATTAATGATTCATGAATCGATTTATAATTCATGATATATGATTCAATTCATGATTCATGATTCATGATTCAATTCTTGATTCATAATTCATA